>NC_141538.1:160245000-160380000 GCF_021556685.1 Rattus norvegicus
AGGGTCTAGACAAAGTCTCTCTGGTGTAAGCCAGGCTGCCCTGCCCAGGCACACATGGGTGGCCACCCACATTATGTCACCAAGTACTTGAGGTTGCTGATGAGAGCAGATCCTTGCTCTCAAAGCCTCGCTGTGGGCCAGGCAGGCCATGCATTCCTTATACCTACCCACAAGGTTTCCTGACCATAGTACAGACAGGTACACTGAGGCACAGCACTGTCAAGGAATCTGGCCACATGGAGTGCTGGTCTGGAGTCCCAACCCTGGGTCCAAAGCTCAAATGCAGAAGAGTCGAAAGAGAGTCAGCCAAACGCACTTTGAAACTTACTTTCCATATGTCATGGTATTGGAGAGGTAGCCCCAGCGGGCACTGTGGCTTTGTAAGGCAGTAGATCCCAGTTAGCAGCTGGCTCTGACTGGTTGTGTGGCCCTCCCTGCTAGCAGGAAGGCCTTGCTAGGCACTACGCCATGCTCTTGGGCTTCCAGATGCGTGAGCTGTACAGGTGCTGTCTCTTTATGAACTGTCCAGACTCTGCTATTCTGTTATAGTAACGTCATGACTCGTCGTGTGAGCACGACGAGGTTCATCTGGGGAAATGACAGTGTAGGTCCATCTAGGCCTGGGTGCTAGGGATGTGGGCATGGCCTGGTGCCCTGCTGGGCCTTCGGAGGAAGTGTGGGGCCATGACCGAAACCACACTGGCCTCATATAGTTCTGACGACAGCAAGTCCGTTTTAACATTAGTGAAAATACAGCCAGCATTAACACCTGTCTCACTGAGCTGGCAGAAGGTACAAAAGCACTTGGCTCAGAAAACACCTAGCAAGTGCTTAATCCCCAGGAGTGGAACATATCACAATGCTAAATAAGCAGCAATGAAACACTTAGCACAGTGCTAAGTACCCAGCAGGGAAACACTTAGCCCAGTGATAAGTACCCAGTAGAGAAATACTTAGCCCAGTGCTAAGTACCCAGTAGAGAAATACTTAGCACAGTGCTAAGTACCCAGTAGAGAAATACTTAGCAGTGTTAAGTACCCAGCAGTGAAACACTTAGCACGGTGCTAAGTACCCAGCAGAGAAACAGCACAGTGCTAAGTACCCAGCAGTGAAACACTTAACACAGTGCTAAGTACCCAGGCATAAAGCCCTTTACAAAGTGGCAAGTCCCCATAAGTGTCAGATGACTCACAATTCCTGCTGTTTCCTCAAGCTGTGACAACACAGGTTCTTGGGTGTTAAGGGATAGCGGTGGTCTCAGTGCCTCAGAGAGGTGTTGTGAGGGTAAGCAGGGATGACACAAGGACATGTTGAGAATGGTGTATCAAATCCAAGTGCTTGAAGATGACTGCTATCCTCACTATCGTCACTGTCACTACTGCCATCACCACCACCATCATCATCACCACCACCACCACCACCACTGCCTTAGGCACTGCTCTATTGCTGTGCAGAGACACCATGGCCAAGTCCACTCTTATCAAAGAAAACATTTAATTGGGGCTGGCTTACAGATTCTGTCCGCTATCATCGTGGAGCAATGTGGCTTGCAGGCAGGTGCTGGAGCAGTGGCTGAGAGTTAAACCATGATCCGCAGGGAGAGAGAGAGACTCTGGGCTTGGCTTGGGCTTTTGAAGCCTCAAAGCTCAGCCCCAGTGGGGGCGGTTCTCATTCAAACTATCACAATCACCTTCCTCACCTTCACCCCCCATCACCTCCTCCACCACCACCATCACCATCACTACTGCCATTACGATCATCACCAACACCCTCCTTCCTCTTCCCCACTTTCTTCCTCCCACTTCTCCGCCTTGTGCAGATGTCTCTGTGCTGGAGACAGGCGTGTGGTGGAGAACACAGGGGTGCACCGGATTGCCTGTCCCTTTTGGCCCTTGGGATCTCCTTACACAGAGACAGATCCCTTTGCCACCTAATTCCTCTTCCACACTGCGCCACTTTTTATTCTTTTCGTTTCTCTCAGCTTCGTAGGACCAAGGCATTGTAACCAAGGACACGCCCAGCAGCCCCTCCTCACTAGAGATTCACTGGTCGTCTTCCCAAAACCACCAAGCTAGGGATAAAGAGCAGGGAAGGACCTGCATTCGGACCCTCCGCCCTGCCCTGTAATGCACACTGACTGTGAACAGAGGAGGGCTCTGGGGAGCCCGGTGTAGCACTGCTCGGAGCTCAGGGCCCCCAATCCAGGAGAGAACAATGGCTGGCCTGAGGTGCTGCCCAAGGCCTGTCTGTCCCAGTCTTCCTGGAACTGCCGTCTTGACAGCTTAACTTCATATCCATATTTCTTTACAGTAACAGATGGCTCCATTTACAGACACAGACGGCGATGACAGAAGTGGTCTTGGGAGTGAGGAGGGGACAGTGTACACATAGCTTGGTGCAACTGTTACGGAGGGAAGAGACTGGGATCTGCTTCTTATTGGTTCCAGCCCGGACGAGCAAACAGAAGCCCAGGCCGCTGCTCCCCCAGCAACCCTGGCTGGAGAGCCCTGGTGGGTGGGAACACGCCAGTTCCTTCACCCGGTGCCCCTGTCCTCATCTCTCATTTCTGTGTACACACTTAGATACATTAAGCCCGCTCCTAATGTTTCCTTTCCTTTTTTTAAGAACTTTATACCGCCTCATGGATCACTTCGGAGACACCGTGTCTGGGAGGCTGAAGCACCGGAAGGCAGATGTCTGTCTGGTCTCATTCCTGCTAGATGAAGGCCCGTCTGTGAAGGCCTTCGAAAGAACACGTTTTCAAGGGCTGGCCACAATTTCCAAAACGTTGGCGCTACTGTGAGCGTGTCCCTGGGAGCTCTCTCTCCGGTGCGCACCCTGTCTTGTCTTTCTGCATAGCACCCACTCCTACAGTTTTATTCATCCAGCATTCATCTACCTATCCACCCATCCATCCTCCTACTTACCCATCCATCATCTACCCATCTGTCTGTCCATCCATCCATCCATCCATCCATCCATCCACCCATCTGTCCATCCATCCATCCATCTACTGATCCATCCATCATCTACCCATCTGTCCATCCATCCATCTACTGATCCATCCATCATCTACCCATCTGTCTGTCCATCCATCCATCCATCCATCCACCCATCTGTCCACCCATCCATCCTCCTACTTATCCATCCATCATCTATCCGTCTGTCCGTCCGTCCATCCATCCATCCATCCATCCATTTACCCATCTGTCCATCCATCCATCATCTATCCATCCATCCATCCATTTACCCATCTGTCCATCCATCCATCATCTATCCATCTGTCTGTCCATCCATCCATCCATCCATCCATCCACCCATCTGTCCATCCATCCATCCATCTACTGATCCATCCATCATCTATCCATCTGTCTGTTCATCCATCCATCCATCTACCCATCTGTCCATCCATCCATCCTCCTACTTATCCATCCATCATCTATCCGTCTGTCTGTCCATCCATCCATCCATCCATCCATCCATCCATCCATCCATCCATCCATCCATCTGTTTATGGACTCACCGACCCACCCATTCATTCATTATCTACTCATTTGCCTATTTTTATCTACCATCCACCCACCTACCTAACATTAATCTACTTACCCACCATCACCCATCCATCCATCCATCCATCCATCCACATACCTAGACATCCATCTAGATATATGATGTCTATCCACACATCATTCATCCCCCATCATATATATGATATATATCACATATATGACATATCATCTCTTCATCTACCCACAATGCACTTATCCACCCGTCTACCCATCTACCATCTTTCCTCTCTACCCACCCCCATCGTCCCTCTCCTGTTTACCTCCCATATGTCTCTTCTTCCTTCCTCTCCTCCCTTACTCCTTTCTCTCTCCCCATCTCTCTCCCGTCCATCCCACAGCCGTTTGGGAACCTCTCCCAGTGTGGCAGAGCTCCCCTGGTTACAGGATGCGTCACTGGCTTCTCATTTCCTGAGCAGCCATCCAGGTTCAGCTCCCTCTCAAGCACTGCATCCTTCCCCTTGAACCTGGGCAGCATCCAGCCTGCCCGAGACTTCACGGCCTTCTCGTCTTTCTGCCCTTTGCTGGGTAGAATGTTCAATTCTACCACTTCCTAGAGACGCTCGAACCTTCTTTCCCCAGCCCTTCCCTGACGCTAGTGTGGCCACTGGCACCCTTAATGATAACTTACTATTCGGACCAGGCTGGCCTCAGGCTCGCAGAGACCTGCCAGTCCCTGCCTCCAAAGTGCTGGGATTAAAGGTGTGAGCCACTTTAAAAGGTTTTTCTTTTTTTTTTTCTTTTCTTTTTTTCGGAGCTGGGGACCGAACCCAGGGCCTTGCGCTAGCTAGGCAAGCGCTCTACCACTGAGCTAAATCCCCAACCCAAGGTTTTGCTTTAAATACTGTTTGTCGATTTAATTTTACACATAGGAATGTTGTGCCTGAATGTAAACCTGTGTGCCATGTGTGTGCTTAGCGCCTGCAGAGGTCGGAAGGAGGCATCAGATCCTATGGAATTGGAGTTACAGATGCCTGTGACCCACCATGTGGGTGCTGGAATCAAACCTGGGCCCTGTGCAAGAGCAGCCACCTCTCCTGCCCCTCTACTTTAAATTTTAAGTTCTGTTTTATGCTCGGTTTGCGGGAGTGTTTGTGTGTGTCCATCGGAGGTTCACTTTTGGGAGTGGATCCCCTCCTTCCATCATAGGGGCCTTGGGGAATGAACTCAGCTGCTGGGCTTTGCCTGCTATGCCGTCTTGCCAGCCCTCATGCTGCAAAGCCTCCTTCACCAACATATTCATTCACGGCGATATTCCAAACACTTTACCAGACAGGACGGCCCCGCTACCTTTGTCGGAATCTGACAGCTCGATGTTGAGGTCCCCGAGCAGCTGCTCTGTCTCCTCCAGCCAGGACAGGGACACTCTCAGGATGTTCAGTACAGCCTTCTGAAGTCCCAACACGGGCGGGCTGAGCTGCAGGTGCTGGAGGAGCTCCACCTCCTTCTTCAGGTCCATGCTATTGCAGGAATCTCTCATGCAAGCCTGGGAACAGACAGGCTTATGAGCAGTCAGACCCGGCGTCTATCAGTGGCCCTGACCAGGGCTCTGGTGAGACTGGTCAGTGAGGACCTGGCCAGAAAGCAGGTCGGCAGCCCATCACTGGCCTGCTGTGGCCCACTTTTGGCAGCCTTTCTTTTCTCTTTTGGCCTTGGGGAGGATGGGCATGTGTGTGTGCACATGTGTGTGCTTGAGAGTGTGCATATGCATGTGTGCATGTGTGACCATGTGTGTGTCCTCTTCTGTCACTCCCACCTTATTGCCTTGAGACAGTGTCTCTCATCAAACCAAGAGCTCAACATTTCAGCTCAACGGGCTCTTGGGATCACCTGCCTTTGCCCACCAGTGCTGGGCTGCAGGCCTTTGCAGCCATGCCTGGCTTTTTGACATGGGCACTAAGGATCTGAACTCAGGTCTTCGTGCTTGTACAATGAACACTCTTACCTCTTGAGCCATCCCCCCCACCCCCCAGCCCTTGTCTGGATCTTTGATAGACACAGGGATCTCCTTTTAAGGCCGGGTAATGCCACACTGCTGATGCCAATCTGTCTGACGGGAGAGCCAAATCTGGCTACTTCTAGTCATCAGAGTTCTTGTCAAGACCAACGCAGGCGCTGGACAGAACGTGCCGTTTCCTGACTTGTTTGAAAGGGAGCTGGCAAGTCAGCATTTGCGAGAAACTCCCTAAATAGCAGCTTCTGATTGCAAGAGAAGACAGAGGCAGCTGTGCGTTGACACACGCAGAGTGGGGGCGCCAGGGGGCACCTCGGACCTTCATCCGTCCTCTTCTAGAGGGAAAGGCAATAGCTGGAAATAGCTTTTGAGGCTGAGCAAAATTGAAAATTTTGAGTAAAGCCATTTCTCTCCCTCTTCCTCTCTGCCTCCCCCTATCACCTTCCTCTCTGTCTCTGTCTGTCTGTGTTTGTCTCTCTCCCGTGTGTGTGTGTGTGTGTGTGTGTGTGTGTGTGTGTGTGTGTGCGCACGCGCGCGCGCGCGCTTGGGCTGTACATGCACGTGTGTGCACATTCAGGTATGGAGGGTGGGGTCTCAGGAGCCATGCCCCTTTGTTTTTTGAGGTAGAAGCTCTCACTGGCAGTGGGCTGGCCAGTGAGCCCCAGGGATCTGCCTGCCTCCAACAGTGCTAAGATTACAGACAGGCGTGCGCTATCATGCTCAACTTTTTTTTTTTCTTCTTTTCTTTTTTTCGGAGCTGGGGACCGAACCCAGGGCCTTGCGCTTGCTAGGCAAGTGCTCTACCACTGAGCTAAATCCCCAACCCCTCATGCTCAACTTTTAAAATGGGGGATCAAATGCAGGCCCTCTCTTGCCCACAGAAAGCACTGGAGTGACTGAGCCGTCTCCCCAGCTGTGGTTTCTCTTTCTTACTTTTTAAAATCCAGAGCTGGGGACTTCCCAGAGTTGGTACAGTCATCGCTATCTGTCTGTGGGGAATTAATTAGTTCCAAGACACTGAAGCCAAATTCTGAGGAAGTTCAGTTTCCTTAGTGAGAGGCGTGGCATTTGCACACAACCTACGCACGTCCTTCTGTATGCTTTAAGTGGCCTCTAAGGCAACTTACAACACCCGGCACAACTTACATGCTAGCATAAAAGTGACAGGAGAGAAATGTCTGAGGGTGGGAGTGAAGTCCGGTGGTACAGAGCTTGTCCACTGTGCACAAGAGCAAAGAGCCCACCCCAAATAAAATCAAACCTTATCTGGTTCGAGACTGACTTTGGGGAGAGGGGTGCATGCAGACCAGAGGTCAATGCTGGGTCTTCCTCGATCACTCTCTACCTTACTTTAAGAAACCTTTTGGCGTGTTTGAGAGAAGGTCTCACGAAACCCAGGCTGGCTTCAACCTTGCCGTGTAGCTAAGGGTGACCTCGATCCTGGAGCCTTGACTTGCATCAGGACACCCAGCTTTATGCGGTGATGTGGATCCAACCCAGGGCTTCACGCATGCTACACCCCCCCCCCCCCGCTCATTTTTTTGACAGCGTCTCTCGCTGACACCAGAGCTAGAATAGGTGCCTCACGAGCCCCCGGGATCTTTCTGCGTCTGTCCGCTTTCCCAAGCACCAGGGCAACAGGTGTGTGCTGCTCCCGTCTTTTTATGCGGGTGCTGAGGGTTCAAACTCAGGACCTCATGCTTGTAGCAAGCGTGTTACCATCCGAGCTATATTTTGAGTTTAATAGAGAAAATTCGTCTGTATGAGTTCTTGCCCTGGGAGGCAATTTTGAGTCAAAGGTTAAAAAGGAGAATGTTTTAGGGGTTGGGGATTTAGCTCAGCGGTAGAGCTCTTGCCCAGCAAGCACAAGGCCCCGGGTTCGGTCCCCAGCTCTGAGAAAAAAAGAAAAAAAAGAAAAAAAAGAAAAAAAAAGAGAACGTTTCTCCCCAATCGGTCCCAGGGTCAGGGCAGTTTCTTCACAGGAGGGGGATGGCAAGATGGTGGCCTGCAAAGCGCTCCCAGAGGCTACCTGGCACTTGTCCAGCAGCACCCTCAGCTTCTCCACGTTATGCACGACCTCCTCTTGCTTGGAGTGTAGATGGGTCTCCCTTTGCAGGGTCCACTTCCTCTGCTGGAAGCTGAGGTTGTCCTCGGTGACTTGGACAATCCTCTCTATCAGCTGGCCAGAGGACAGACAGTAAGACGTCTCAGGGCAGCCTGCTCTGCGAGGCAGTGATTGCAAAGTAGGAGCCCAAGTCCTGGCTGGGAGGGGAGGGATGCAGGGCCTGAGATGCTGCCTCTGAGGGAACATGCGCTCTGTCACCAGGACGCGTCGCTCAGGAGCTGGGGTCTACGCTGTCACTCTGAATTTGTTCCAGATCCTCCCACACTTATAGCAATGAGTCTTGACACTAAGTGCGTTCATAGGCCCTGGTCTCCTGTACCTGCCTGTCTGGTTTTTTTTTTTTTCTTTTTCTGTGTGTGAATATTGTACATATGTATGTATGTATATGTGTATGTATGTACATGTGTATGTATGTACCGTGTCTGGGCATGGTGCACATGTGTGAGAGTATGCATATGTGTGTTTCTTTGTGTGTATATCTGTCTGTGTGTATCTGTGTGTGTGTATCTGTGTATCTGTCTGTGTACGTATCTGTGTATCTGTGTTTATATATCTGTGTGTGTGTATGTGTGCATATGTGTGTATGTGTATGCATGCATGAGCCGAGAGGATACTGGCTACCATTCCTCATGTGCCATCCACCTGGTTTTATTGAGATAAGGCATCTTATTGGCCTAGAACTTGCTAAGTAGGCTAAGGCTGGCTGGTTGGAGAATCCTGAGCCCCAAGGTCTGCTTGTCTATCTCTCCTTTGCACTGGGGTTACAAGTGTGTAATGGCACGCAGACCTTTGTGTTTTATCTGGGTCCTGGGGATTGAACTCAGGTCCTTATGCTTGCAAGGTGAACACTTTACTGACTGAGCTATCTGTCCAACGCCCCCATCCTCTTGTAAACCTCTTACCTCTTCTTGGCCACAAAGGGCTGAAAAGAGAACAGGCAAGCAGCACGTGGCCTATCTACACTGCTGTGGCTAGCTTCCCCTTTTGGAAGGGATCAACCGAGGGATGTGGACCAAAGCCAGGTGGCCCCTCTGCTCTCAGAGCACCGGTGCATGTCTGGTGACCAGCCCTGAGCCTGCCTGGCTATGACTCGATTTCTACCAGGAATGTTTTGAGGGATTTTTAAACCAGCTTTCATTTCAAAAGCCAGGAAATCTCCTGAAATCAAAACAAATCTTTATAGTGTAGCAACACTGTGAGAAACATGTACCACTAACAAAAACAAGCACACGCTCTCGGGGTCTGGCATGCAGATCCCCGGAGACGGAAGCGGAGGAGTCACGTGGCCGGAGAGCCAGCCGCACTAACCTGCTGGTCGGTGACCGGCTTGTCTCGGAATGGCTTTGTTTTCCCGAAGGTGGCTTTGATGACCTGGCTTCTGAAGTTCTCTAGCTGTGGCACAAAGGGAATGGGGGTTACTGAGACAGAGGCAAGGCTAAACAGTGTCTTCACCTCTCGGTTCAGGCCGCATGCCTGAACGGTCATTCAGTTATGAAGCACTAGGGTGCAGAGCCGTAAACAGAACACAGCAGCAGGCTTCAAGTACTTTTAGTGCCCAACCCGACCCAGGCACAAGGTTCCTGCACACACGGCGGAAGCCCTCCAAAGAGACCCTTGCAGTCAGCTATCCGTCTAGGCCCAGAAGGGTGCCTTTTCATAATTGCCAGGCTGTGAAGTAGATATTGAGGCTGTTAGCCCCAATAAACGTTCTCGGCGTTGGCGACAGGGAGAGGGGAAAGCACATGTGTGTTCCCAGACACCTTGGACATCAGCGATCCCAGAGCTTCTCTGTTCATTGTGATTCATTTCTAGGTCTATGGAGCCAGCACAGTGCGGGCATGGGATGAGCGTTCAGTGGGGGTTTGCTGAGCGCTTGGATATGGAATTGTATCTGTCAGACCTATAGCTGGTATCGGTGCCTCCCATAGGTTGGGGTTTTTAGCTTGCGGTGGAGGGCTGGCCCTGTGTGGAAAGCTTAGAGAATCCCAAGTCTAAGGTACCCCAGACTCCACCAGGAAGCGGAGGCTGAGAAGCCTGGTTGAGAATTTACTCCCACAGCACCCCATGACCTACGCCTGTGATTCGCTGGGTAGATGTGGGCATTAAAGACTCTATGTTCTCAATGGGACCCAGAGGGCCATCAGATGACGTTCAAAGTCACAGAGCTGTCCGCAGAACTCAGAACTCTGGGCAAACAGAGACAGTGACAATACAGGAGACTTTCAAGCCATGAGCCCCAAGCTATCCTCTGGTTTCACGGCCAAAGGAGGGTCAAGCCAGCCAAGAGGTTGGTTATATGGGGAAGCCCTGCATGCGAGGGCCCCTGGCGCCACCAGAGGGACTGAATACAGGGATGACTGCTTATAGTGAGGGATGCGGTGACAGGTGTTTAGATGCTGTGCTGGGAGTTGGAGACAGTGGACTGGGCTGAGATTGTCAGGTGGGCCAGGCCTTGAGGTAAACAGACAGTGAGAAGGCCGGGAGGCAGGAGGAGGGCTGATTCCCTCCCCCTGGAGTCTATGCATAGAGCTGTCTCATGATCCTTTAGGTGACCGAGCTTGGAACTGAAATGGAGGTCTCTGGACAAGAAGCATGGAACACTCAGTTCAGGTGTACTGGTGGGCGGGGGGTGCTACCAGACAGCAAAGGAGATGAGGGGGCAGCACAGGGACCATGTGACAGACAAGGGACTGAGGACCTACTAGAGAAATCACAGTGTGATGGGTTATTTGATGACAAGCTTTAAAGTCTGTCCGATGATCAGCACCATTTGATTGAGTCTACCTCACATGTCCCGAGTGTGGGGACCAAGCCTGATTACACAACCTGGTTAGGGCTTGGATTGCCATAGAAATAGAAATTGTGTGGCTTTGATGCAGGACAAGATGGAATTATGGTTTTTAGTATTTTTTTGAGGTGACTAACTGCCCTTCTGAGACCCTGCTACGTGGTAGAGTAGATGCCCCTCCCAGACACAGAAGCATCTCAGAGTACAAAATGTGCCTTGAGCACCACCAGGTGGGGGGTTGGCAGAGATTCCCAACCTAAAGTGGATGTCCTGGGTTGCTTAGGCCTCTGCTCTTGGCTTTTCATTGGCTCTCCCCTCCTGCCCAGCCAGGCGAGGACTCTCTCTCTACCCTGACCAGGATCACCTCTGTCTAGCATGGACTTTATATACTCAGGGCTTTCTTTCTTTCTTTTTTTTTTTTCCCGGAGCTGGGGACCGAACCCAGGGCCTTGCACTTGCTAGGCAAGTTCTCTACCACTGAGCTAAATCCCCAACCCGGCTTTCTTATTTAAAGAAGAGGCATGTCCTTATGACCACCAAGAAAAGACCAGGATAAATGCATCACACCCTGTTCCGCCCCACCCCGCTCTGACACCGGAATTGGCTGCCTGGGTGTAGGAGATCCCCAGGGAACGTGGTCCAGCAAGGGGGGCTGCGGAACGCTCCTACCTGGCCTACTGCCCTTTCCAAATTCATTTTAATGAGGTTCTCTCTGTTCCCCATTTCTTGCAGCTGAAGCAATTTCCTTCTGGAATCTTCCTGAAGCTTCTCTTCAACCTGAAAGGATGATCAGAGCATGTGCTAGCTGCTGCTAAAGTGGCCGTGAGGCAGCCTCGGGGAGAGCCCTCTGTGAGATCCAATGGCTGGAGGTAGGGGGTGTCCCAGGGCAGCCCACACGGAGCAGGGGTCTACAGGGAGTCTGGTGAGGAAGCCCTCTAATGAGGCTTCGCCGCCCCCTCCCCCCCCCCCCCCCCCGGGGCCAAGCACCAGGCTTTCTTTACTCCCTGGGCTGGGCTGAGTTAGACCTACCCCAAGCCTGAATCTGAGGGCAGTCCCTACTAGGTCATGTGACTTCAGGGGGTTGTTTTGTTGGTCTGTGATTCGGTGTTTCACGGGGGTGGGGGTGGGGGGACTAGGACTGTCTTGAGTTACCGTGGGGTTAAGAGTGTTTGGAGTAGTGATGAGATTTTATAACTGCTCTGGGTGCGTTACTGTTGGCTGTTACTTGTAAAACTGCAAGATAAACCACCGACCACTATTCTCATACTCTGAGTCCGGAGGGGGCTTCGTAAATGTTGTTATTAGGAAGGCTGTTCTGAATAAGTCATCAGTGGGGACCACTCGGGGAGGTCAGCCAAGCAACACTTTGAAAGAGATGGAACTTGCGGAAGGAATTCAAAAGGGATGGGGGTCTGGGGCGTGGCTACTTACTCCCTCAAAAGTGCTCAATGCTACCCTCTGCTGGCCATCAGATGCACTGCATCCCTATTCACCACCACTTTTTCCAAATCAGTAGATGTGAGACAGAAAGGGCTTCTGGAAGGCCTGTTCATCCGTGATTATAATGCATTTAGAACACACTCACTCCTCATTACCCCTCTGCTCCCTCCCACATCTGTCCCTTCCTCTTCCTGACTTGTCTGTCCCACTTCCCTGGGGACCACGGCTCTAGCCCTGTATTAGAGGTAGGGGTATGTCTTTAAAGGAAGGGGTTTCATGCTGAAGCAGCCTCGCAAGCCTCTTATTGGGGTCTGGAGAGGGGTGCACCCCAAATGTACACTCCAGCACTTTCTCCAGAGCCCCGTGGGGCAGCGAAGAGCCTCTCAGACTCAGGCTGCCTGAGAAGCCTGCTCACAGCTTTGGTCCTCAATGCTTGTCCTGCAGGTCCTCCCAGCTCTAATTAAGGAGGCTGGAATTCAGTGCCTGGCCTTGGACCTGCTCTGTATCCCCAACTTAGTGTTCTCCTCCCTTCTTCCCAGCTCAAAGCCGCAGAACCAGCCTCAGTCACAGCCCAGCCCCGCCCTGGCCCTTAAGTGTCCTGCCTGCCCTGTCCCTCCATTGCTGCCACACAGAAGAGATACTTAGGAGTGGATTTAGTCCTCAGAGGTTTATTAGGTCCCCATCCTGTATACGACCTCGGGCTGGGCACTGATGACCTTTGCTCTCCTCTCCTCCAATTTATTTCCTTCTAGAGCATTCTTGACAGTGCTGCTGGGACCCACCCAGACATGAGCAAGGGCGTCTGAATCAGCTTCCTCCCATAAGCCCTAGATGACCAAAGTGCTTAGGGACACCCAGTTTTAAATTCACACCCTGGCTCAGTGGAGGGGGTGGGCTTTCAATTGAATTTAAAAATACCATTTTATTTTTAAATATGACTATGGAGGATTTGAATTTTAAAATGAATTTAATTTCAGTTTCCATTTCTAGTCACGTGTGACTAGAGGCGGTGTCGCCCGCAATGATGAGTCCCGTAAATGAGGCTTCTGGCATGGTTTTTACCCCTCTCTGAGCGTATGCTTTCACACAAACTATTCTGCTCCGAGATGCTCCCTCAACCTTTGCGTCCTCATCTGTCAAATGGGTACAACAGCTTCCAGGTCCAGTGGGCTGAGAGAACAGACAGCAATGACTGTTGCAATGCCATAGTCAGCTCTGATCTCCACATTCAGAACTGGCCACCAACCCAGTGCAGTCATTGCCTCAGTCACGGGCCTCCAGCAGCTTCTCTCTGCCTTCAGTACATAGCCCAGGCTCCAGTCTTAATGAAAGAAACTGTGAGTCAAAGGGAAAGGAAACCTCAACAAACGGCAGGGAGGCTGGCTACATAATAACCAACCGGGTAGTAATAGTAATTACGTAATAGACTTACAGGGAAAACGATAGTCTATAGAGTGCTAGGGAGGTCAGTCAATGGAGAGATCAATGCACAGTCAAAATATGATCCAGAGGGCTGGAGAGATGGCTCAGTGGTTAAGAGCACCGACTGCTCTTCCTGAGGTCCTGAGTTCAAATCCCAGCAACCACATGGTGGCTCACAACCATCTGTAATGAGATCTGATGCCCTCTTCTGGTGTGTCTGAGGGCAGCTACAGTGTACTCATACAATAAAATAAAATCTTAAAAAATAAATTAAAAAAAAAATATGATCCAGAAAGGGGAGTAACACATACACACAGAGACATGCACACATGCACATACGCACACACGCACCCCCGAGAGACTTGGCCATCAGCATCCTTAGGGATGTATTTTAGTAGGAGGAGGAGGATCCTGGATGGATACCTGGGGATGCAGGGAGGGCCCAGTTCCTGTGGGTGTGAACACTAAATGTACAAAGGCATTTGGGATCCCTTTGGGGTGTTAGTGTGGACGGAGGTGCAGGTAGTGGTGATGATATTACATAAGTCTGTGTCGTGCCAGTGATGGCGAAGGGGATGCTGGTGGCCATTGTGTCATCTGGGAGTGGGATAGCGAAAGAGTAAAAACTTGCTGGGTGGTGGTGGCACACACCTTTAATCAGCACGGGAAGCAGAGACAGCACTCTGTGAGTTCGAGGACAGCCAGGGCTACGTGGAGAAACCCTGGCTCCAAAAAACAAAAGAAAATAAAACAAATAAAAAGGAGTATATCAGATTTGGGGAAGGCATGAAATAGCTTTTGTGCTGTTCTTACTAGATGAGGAGATGAGTGAAAAAAATTCCGAAGGAGTACAGGAGAGAATGATTAATGAAAACTGTCACTGAAGTGGGCATGGCATGGCGTCACACGCCTTTAATCCCGGCACTTTGGAAAGATGACTCAGTGGTTGAGAGCACTGGCTGCTCTTCCAGAGGTCCTGAGTTCCCAGCAACCACATGGTGGCTCACAACCATCTGCAATGGGATCTGATGTCCTCTTCTGGTGTGTCTGAAGGCAGCTACAGTGTGCTTATATATAATAAATAATAAATCTTTATAAAAAAGAGTGCTGGCTGCTCTTGCAGAGGACTGGGGTTCAATTCCCAGAACCCACGTGGAGGCTTGCACGTGGAGCCAGGGTTTCTCTATGTAGCCCTGGCTGTCCTTGAACTCACAGAGTGCTGTCTCTGTTTCCCATCTCTAACTCCAGTTCCAGGGGATCCAACTCCTTCTTCTGGGCTCCCTGGGTACTGTACACACATGGTGCACAGATACACATGCAGGCAAAACACCCAAACACTAAAATAATAATTAAAAAACTAACATAATACCTTGACAGAAGCAACCTGGGGTAAGGAGGATTTACTTGCCTTACATTTCCAAATTATAGTCCATTATTGGGGGAGGGGAGGCCACAGCAAGATCTCAAGCAGCTAGCTACATTGTATCCACAGTCAGAAACAGAGAGGAATGTATGCATGCTGCCCTCTGATGCTTGGTATTCAGTTAGGTTTCTCTACTCTAAATTTTTTTTTAAAAATGTGTGTGTGTGAGCTAGAATCCCAGGCAGTTGTAATCCACCTGATATGGATGCTAGGAATTGAACTCAGGTCTTCTGAAAGAGCAACTAGCATCCTTTACCTGTGAGCCATCGCTTTAGCTTCAGATTTCTCTCTTTTTATACAGTTTGGGAACTGTCCTAGGGAATGGTTCCAACCACAGTGGGCTCGTTCTTCTCATACTAATTAATGATCAAGATAACTCCCACAGACCAATTAGACCTAGATAATTCCTCAACCAAGATCTCATCTCTGGCTATTCCAGGAGCTGGCAATTGACTTCTTTCCTGGGCAAATTTTATAGATAGGATTTAACTTATCACTAAGTATTTTTGGCCACTGTCCTTTATAAATATTAATTTTATTTTATTTTTTTTGTGTGTGTGTCCATTCAATGCTGCCAATTATGTGCATGGCTGTGGACCTGTAGTCTAGGTGCACAGCCAGCCTCTCAGAGACTGTATCCTCAAAGAAAACTGACTCTTTCCCCAGCAGCCCTCGACTTCCAATAGCTTCTCAGTTAGGGGTGGGACCTCATAAGTCCCTCCCATAGCCAGATTGGGATTTTGAGTTTTTTATTACTCTCCACTTTTTTTTTTTTTGTCTTTTTAAAGACAGAGACTCTCAATGAACCTGGAGCCCATTCATTCTTCTACATTGACTGGTTAGAGGGCTCCTGGCTCTGCTAATCTCCATCTACCCCAGTGCTGGAGTTACAGCTATGTGCCACCACAGACGGATTTTACATGGGTTCTGGGGATCTTCGTTTAGATTCCCATTCTTGTACAGCCGGCAATTTCCCCACTGAGCCATCATCCCAGCCCTGACTTTTATTTTATTTTAGTTTTTTAAAAATTTATATAGCCCTGTGTGGTTGCCACCCTGGATGCCACACTTCCCAGGACAGGAGAGTAACGCAAGTCTGCAGGTAGGGGCGACTCCCACGGAGATAACCGGTTTTATTCTGAGCATCTTGCTCAGGGTTACCTGCTCCCGGCCGTGAGGAGTGGCAGATGTAAGCATCGGCCACACGGGGGCGCTGTGTGGGTGGAGCAGGACGCTGCACCGGGAGAGCTTGTCTCCTGTGGTCATGGACACAAGCAAGCTTCCTTGAAGCACGCACCTTGTTCTTTTCTCGCAGCGTCTTGGAGATGACGTTCTGACCCGTGTAGTTCTTCTTCAGTTCCTCTCTGAGCTTCTTCACTTCTTTCTCCATGTCTTGCATTTGCTTAAATAAATAAATAAATAAATAAATAAATAAACAAATAAGCAAGCACCATAGAGAATTCAAGTTTAAGTGACAAGACACCTCCTAAATGGAAGGTTCCCCTTCCTCAGGTCTCCCGTATTCCTGGGGCTCATACAGACAGGATCTATACCAGCCAGCTAAGCTCCTTTTTGTCTCTAAATTTGTAGGCAAGATAGATCCCCACTCCCACCCCAATTAATATATTCAGTATGCTTGAGAAAGGAAAATAATTAATTTCTTGGAAAAGACAATCAACAGAAGGGGTTTGAAGGGTTTGGGAGAATGGTTCAGCAGTTGAGTGTTTGCTGTGCAAGCATGAAGAACTGGAGTTTGGATCTCTAGAACCCAAGTAAAAGGCTGATGGGTATGGCAACTGGCCTGGAGTCCCAGTGTCAGAAGCCAGAGACAGGACCTCTCAATCAAACTCAGAGACAGGACTTCTCAATCAAACCCAGAGCAACCTGGTTACCAGAAACAAGAGGGATTGGGGTATTGAAATATGTTTTTATTGCAATTTTTAGAGGTTTATTTTTAATTGTGTGTGTGTGTGTGTGTGTGTGTGTGTGTGTGTGTGTGCGCACGTACAGGATGTCCTTTAAAACCAGGAGAGGGCATCAGATACGCTGTAACTGGAATTACAGGTGGTTGTGAGTCACACGATATGGGTGCTGGGAATCAAACTAGGGTCTTCTACAATAGCATTAATTGTTGAACCATCATTCAAGCCCCTTTGTGGTTATTTTTCTGGCCACCGTCTCTCTGAGGCAAACAATAACCTTTCTCTTTCTTTCATGTTTACCCAGTGTTATAAAAATCTCAGTTGTTAAAAACACAGGAGGGCTGGAGAGATGGCTCAGTGGTTAGGAGCACTGACTGCTCTTCCAGAGGTCCTGAGTTCAATTCCCAGCAACCACATGGTGGCTCACAGCCATCTGTGGTGAGATCTTGGCGCCCTCTTCTGGCGTACAGGCATATATGCAGGCAGAACACTACATAATAAATACCCTACTGTAAATAAATAAATCTTAAACAGGAGATACTTGTGTTCACAACACCGTAAATTACAGTAGAATTTAGATTTATGTAAACAAAGGTCCAGGGTGGGGAACCCAAATGAACTTCTATTTCAGCAGCAGGTATGGCTTCTCTGCTCAGTCCAGGGGGAACCCACGGGATAAACAGAGGCAACTAGCCCAAGGAGAGAGCCCCATGGCTCCCCCAAACAGCAGAGCCAGAACCTTGAGCTTTAAGGAGGGCCTTGGGTCACGCCAAGAACGTCCGGGTCAGAGCCTCGCTCGGAGGCGCGCTCGCGGAGGCGCGCTCACGGATGAGGACATTCAACTTACACTTCTGCACAGTTTCAGCTCTTTCTCCTGAGCCTCCCTGCGATCCTTCTGAGCCTCTTCCTTTCTCAGATCTTCTTTCAGCTTTGAACACTGAGGAGAGAAAGGGGCCAGGGCTGGTGGTGTGGAGGTGTCTGGGGGAGGGCGTACCCAGGGCCCCAGCCGGCTCTGAGAGAACTTTGTGCTGTTTCCATCCCACATTCCTGCAGGGGAGACAGCTTGTCTCTGACAGGCACACAGATGCTTCAGGACCTCTGGGTTCCTGCCTCTCTCTCTAAATTTCCTTTCAGAAGCCAGAAATCCAGATCACGAGAAAAACTTGTCTTTGGAGAGCTGGGTGAAAGAGCGTGTGTGTTGCCACTGGGAACTTTGTGTTACTTCAAAGGCTGTGACCACCCAGCGTGGGGAGGGAAATGTACCCTCACGAAGAGGTGCGCTTTGGTTCCAGTTAAGAATGCGTGCTGTTTGATTTTAACTTTCAATTCCACAAAACTTAGAATAACCTGGGAATACAGTGAGGAATTATCTGTATTAGGTTGGCCCGTGTGCACATCACAGAGGGGATCACTGTGATTTTTAATCGATGTAAGAAGACCCAGCCCATTGTGGGCAGCACCATTCCCTAGGCAAGCAGTCTTGAGCAGTGTGAGGGAGGATAAGCAAACAGGGATCTGTAGGATTATTCTCTTTTTGCACTTGACTATGGACATGATGCTTCAAGTTTCTGCCTTGATGCCCCTCAGAGAAGGACTTTTGGGGGATGGGGGAGGGGTCAGGATATTTTATCTCAGCAACAGAAATGAAACTAGGGCAGAGTGCACTCTGAAGCCAGTGGCTGGATCCCGGCAGCGAATCTGAAGGCTTAAGGACTCCCTCTCCATCTCCTTAGTACGATGGTTTGACTGTGAACTGTTCCCCACTTGCTCGTGTTTGAACACTTGGTCCCCAGCTGGTTGCGCTGTTTTGAAAGATGTAAACTTTCTGGTGGAAATGTGTTACTGGGGATGGGCTTTGACTCACTTCCTGTCTGCTCTCTGCTTCCTGAGAGCTGTGGAGCACCCCAATTTAGTCCTCGTGCTTGCATAGTAGGTAATTTAGTCCTCATGCTTGCATAGTAGGTACTTTACCTCCCCAGCCTCCTACTTTTTTTTTTTTTTTTGGAAACAGGCTCGTGTAGCACAGGCTGGCCTTGAACTCTGGATCTTCCTGCCCCAGCCTCCCAAGTGCTTACTTATTATATGAACATAGTGGGTGTGTTTGCTGAGTTAGCCTCTGTACTGTGTTGATTCTGATCCTGGTTCCCACTGCTCTTTAAAAAACCGCAGAGAGGGAGGTGGAGAGATAGCTCAGTGCTTAAGAACACTGGCTGTTCTTCTAGAGGACCCACGTTCAGTTCTCAGTACCCACACAGCAGCTCACAAACACCTTTAACTCCAATTCGAGGGGATCTTGCGCCTTCTTCTGGCCTTCACAGGTGCTGCACTCACAGACACATGCTCATGCACAGGCACACACAATTCAAATGAAAATAAATCTTAAGAAAGAAAAGAAAAGCCATGGGGGAACTCAGATCTTTGTTAGTCTTTCTAGGAGGACATTTCAGGACTCTCCTTATGTCCCTGGACCCCACAATGTGGAAGGAAGGCTGTAGAGTTCAAAGTCAAGGCACAAGAGAAGTGAAGAGGGGTGTGTCACATGACCATTTCCTGAGCCCTGAGGAGATGGCGCCCGGAAACTCACCCTGGAGGTCAGGGCTTCCAGCTGGTACTCCTTCTCCTTGTTCTGGATTCTCAGTTGATTTACCTCCTCCTGCAGCTGCTGAACTTGCTCGTTGCGCGCTGACACGTCTTTCTGTAACGATGTCACCATCCCTGTTTTAAACAAAGTCAGGACAGAGGCCAAAGACACAGTGAGGATCACCGCTGCCACTGCTGTCACAGTCAGTCACTGGGGAGACCCCCTGGCACTGAGGAACGTGCATGGTCCAAGGACCCCAGGGGCTGGAATGGGGCTGGGACCAACGTTGTGTGGCTATTTCTTACACACAGAAACTCTTCCTGGGGAGGACAGACGTTCCTTCTGCAAGTTGCCAGGCTCAGGGTTGGTATCTGACTTTTCTTCCGTCTCTCTCCACCATGGTGGTGGTGTTTGTTTTTGAGATAGGGTTTTTCACAGAGCCCAGAGCACATCAATTACCCAGAATGTCTGGCCAATGAACTCCAGAAATCCTCCGGCCACTGCTTCCCCAGTGCTGACAATGATAAGTGCTGACTTTTTACGTGAGTTCTGGGGATCAAACTTACATCCTCTTGCTTGCATGGTAAGTACTTTCTAACTGAGCTGCTTCCCCAGACCTCTGTTTCAGAATTTTTGACGCTCTTCCCTTTCTCCTAATGCCTCTGTCCTCTTCTGGTCTCTAGATTCATTGCTCTCAGCTTCAAATATCCCATCTAAGTATGGCTACTCAGCATATTTAGGAGACAGTCCCCTGCGGGATCTGGCCCTCTCTTCTCCTCTGACCCCTCATCTGTCTCACAATCCCTCTTTCCCTGAGTTATACTTACCTGTTGCTTCTTCAACAGAGCTAGGTGATTCCTTCCCCAGGACCTTTGCACGTGCTTGCTGCTCGCAGAACACCATTCCTAGAGGGCGCCTTCTGTTTGCACATGTGATATCCCTGTCCTAACTCCTCAATCCCTTCACTACCATGTTGCCCCATTTTACTGTCTTTACAGCATTGCTGTCCCTCAGACACGCTTGACTACTTACCTGTCTGCCTGTCATATGGATGGATCCAGGCTAAGTAACCTCTGTGGCTAGCAAGATGGACCATGATTAACTGTCCCCCTCCCACAGTCTTTGGTGTTGAACTACCTCAGTTGATCAGTTAGCAAATTGTTTTCACTAAGGGCCAGGAGCACTCAAGGGAATGGTTCTCAGGACTACAGTCCACTCAGTGTCCTTGTCCTCCCTGGTGAGATGGGCTCTAGCTAAGGGTTGGCATTCACTCAAACATTGACTATGGAGGTAGTGCCTGTGCTAAAGCTGGCTGGTGAGCTCACTTCTGGGGAAGATCCCAGAGGCATGTCCTGAGGGTTGCTGAGAACTCTGAGGCTCTGTCCAAGCTCAGAGAGCAAAGTGTGGCAATCGATTGGTGATGTCTGCTCAGGCCACAGGAGTGGGTGGTGAAGTTAGTGCCTCCTAAGCCTGACTCCAGAAGAGCTCACCTGATGTGATGGCCTGGTCTCTCTTTAAGTTCTCGCCCTCGTTCTTCAGGGATTCGATTTCCGTGTTGCGCTCCGCCAGGGTCTGACTCAGCACCTGGCTATAGCCTTTTTGAAGAGCATTGATCTGTGGGAGGAAGGAGCACAAAGTCAGAGGGCAACAGCCCAGCTCCAAGACACATGAGTATTTCTCAAATCTGTGCAGAGATCATCACATGATCTTGTCTTGCTGATGACAAAGGTATAGAGGCCCAGCTGCCCAGGGATACCTTTCCCCTTAATGGGCTCCTCCTGTCTTTGGAACTCACAGCCATAAGTAGACCAGCCCTGGGGTTTTTCATCAGGCATCACAGCTAGTTGTCAAGCGGAGTTCAAGAGAGTGATACAGGCTGTAACCTTTTCCTTGTGTAGGGAACAGTGCGCATGTGGAGCTCAAAGGACAATATTTAGGACTTGGCACTCTCCTTTCATCCTATAGGCCCCAGTGATTGAACTCAGGGAGTTAAGGTTTGGGGGCAAGTTCCTTTGCTGTCCCATGACATCATCATTACCATCATCACCACCACCACCACCACCCATCACCATCATCACTATCATCATCACCATCATCATCACCACCACCACCATCAGCAGCATCACCATCACCATCACCATCATCACCATCACCATCATGATCATTTTGTGTTTTTTTATAGTGTAGTTCTTACACATGAATTTGTCAGTGACAGTATTGAATTGCAATGTCAGAAGGCTGGACTCATCTGCCAGTGCCTCAGACACATTCTCGATGCTGGCTCCTTCTGGAGAGCCTCACAGCACTCTGATGGATGTCCCCATACAGTTCTCGCTTTGCACGTGAGGAAATCAAGAACAGGAGAGCCGGGCTTACCAGCTTAGGGCCTTGGGGATGGCTTGGGGTAGAGCTTCACCCAAGCCCTGCCTCAGGTATCTGGCTCCCATCACAAGGCTGAAGGAGCTGATGTCAGAAGCTGGAGTCTGGGCACTGGAGAGTTGTCACTGTTGGTAAAGAGCCTACTATGCAAGCATGAGGACCTGAGTTCAGATCTCCAGCACCCGTGTCACAAAGCCTGGTAGAATGGCACGTGCCGGTAACTGCAGCCCTGGGGACTGGGGACGGGTGGTCCGTGAAGCTCACTGGCCAGTCAGTTTAGCTGGACCACGACCTTCAGGATCATTAAGAGATCCTGTCAAAAAATGAAAGTGGAGCGCAACTGAGAAAAGACACCTAAGATGGGTGCAGTGGTACACACCTTTAACCCCAACTTCGAGGTCACCCTTGTCTATAAAAGATGTTCTAGGACGCTATACAGAGAAACCCTGTCTTGAGAAATCAGACTGGGGATGGATGGGTGTACCTGGCTTCAACCTCTGGCCTTTATGTGTACACACCTGAATGCACACACAGACACATGCACACCCCGACATTAGCATCTCCCCCCCCCCCCCACACACAGATAACATGCTGGAATCTATCCTGTGTGGCCTGTCTTTTTGGGGGAATGTCTGCCACATCTGGTCCCTGCCATGTCCAGGTTATGCAGGCATAAGACCTGGGTCCTGCACTGTACAGAAATTAACAGCCATATTGGTCTAGAAATGTTGAACTTAAGTTTTTTCCATTTGTACAGGGGTAACACACTGTATTAAATATGTAAGGTCTTATATACGTGGGTTTGATTACAAAAACTAATAAAGTATTCTCTAAATTAAAGAAAAAAAAAGACCTGGGTCCTGTCTTAGGGCTGTTTTTTGTTTGTTTGTTTGTTTTGTTTTATTTTGTTTTTTTTCAAGACAGGCTTTCTTTATTCCCTATGTAGCTCTGGCTGGCCTAGAACTTGGTAGGTAGTCCGTGGTGGCCTCAAACTCACAGAGATCCTCTGCCTCTCTGCGCCTCTCTGCCTCTGCCTCTCTGCCTCTGCCTCTCTGCCTCTGCCTCTGCCTCTGCCTCTGCCTCTGCCTCTGCCTCTGCCTCTGCCTCTGCCTCTGCCTCTCTGCCTTGGCCTCTCTCACATACTGGGAGAAAAGGTGTGCCACTATGCCATGCCTAGTCCTGTCTCAGCTTTTAATTCTGTTAGCATGGTCATGCTAGCTCTGACTTTACAGGGCTGCAAAGAGATTTTATAAGCTAACAGACTCAAGTGCTCAGACAATGCCTGGTGCACCACATAAAGATATTAGCTACGATTCCGTGATTATCCTGCGTTATCTTCGGCTGCGTTGAGGGAAGGAAGGCAGACTATGAATACTTTTGTATGTGCCTGTGAATTTTGTCCAAACAAACTTAACTACCTGGTGACTGCTGACTGTCATACCCTGTCACAGGCTTGGCATAAAAAAGACAAAGGGTAGGCCATGCCCCACCCAGATAATTAAGAAACACACACAGACACAGACAGAGATAGACACACACACACAGACACAGTCACACACACACACACACACACAGACAGTCACACAGACAGTCACACAGACACACATAGACACACACACAGACACAGTCACAAACACAGACACACACACAGATACAGTCACACAGGCACATACAGATACACACAGTCACACACAGACACACACAGATACAGTCACACAGATACACATAGATACACACACAGACACAGTCACACAGACACACATAGACACACACAGACAGTTACACAGACACACATAGACACACACAGACACAGTCACAAACACAGACACACACACAGATACAGTCACACAGATACAGTCACACAGGCACACACAGATACACACAGTCACACACAGACACACACAGATACAGTCACACAGATACACAGATACACACACAGTCACAGACACACACAGACACACACACAGACACAGTCACACACACACAGACATTCACACAGACACACAGACACACACACAGACACAGTCACAAACACACACACAGACACACACACAGACACACACAGACACACACACAGACAGTCACACAGACAGTCACACAGACACACATAGACACACACACAGACACAGACACACATGCTTGTGCACACAGGCACAGCACATGCATACACACCACACCACTAGATGGCGCACACAGGCCTGTGTTGGGCTTCCCTCTGACTCTGAGTAGAAATCTTTGGTTGAATCAACAAAGGAATTTTATTCAGCCATAAAGAAAAATGAAATGGATGGATCTGGAAAATCTTCTATTAAGTGAGAGCTTAGCTTGTTCCCAGAAAGACAAACAGCAAGGCTCATCTCTCGTGTGTGGGTTGTAGCTTCTAACACACACACACACACACACACACACACACACACACACACACACACACACACGCACTCCATCTCTGTGGGGTTGGTGGAGGGCAAATGCCAGGAAACCAGGGAGGGGACACGAGAGAGGAAAGATTACTTCCAGCAGGAAATGACTATGTAATTAAAGCTCAGCGAATGTTAACTGCACTTCATTTAAACCCCCAAAAGTCATGATTGGTTAGATTAGACCAATCACGGAAGCCCTGCGTTTCTCATTAGGCTGTTCAAACTCACTTCCTCAGAGTAAACAGACCACAGACAACATCCAGTATTGTTTCTTCACGGTTTTTTACACTTTTAACGATTTCCAACGTGTTTGGATTTTATTTGGGTCTTGATGTCTTTTACATGTTGTTAATTCTTATTATATACATTTAAATCTACTTCACTGGTTCTTATTATGTAAACTGAAATCTTCTAATAAAACTTTTAAATAATGAAAATAAAACCTAGGAAGGGTAAATGTCAGTGTGTGTGTATGCGTGTGTGTGAGTGTGTGTGAGTGTATATGTGTGTAAGAGGTGTATATGTGTGTATGGGTGTGTGTGTGAGTGTGCGTGTGTGAGAGTGTATATGTGTGTTTGCGTGAGTGTGTATGCGCATGAGTGTACATGTGTGTGTGAGTGTGTGTGTGTTGGGTGCACAGGCTGTGCCCCTCACCATCCTCGGAGCCACACACCTGAACATTTGGATGAAGAAAGCTCATCTTTCCCTGCTTGCTGTAACTAAAATGCTTCTAGGGGCTGCAGGGACGGCTCAGTGGTTAAGAATGCTTGCTGCTCAAGCATTAAGATCTGAGTTCGGATCCCAGCACGCACATAACTAAACAATATTGTCAGCATACAAGGCATTGGGGACAGAGAGAGTGAGGTTTCCAGGGCTTGCTGGCTGCTAGCCTAGCTTCAGGCTCACAGAGAGACCCTGTCTCAGGGGAACCACCCCATTGGGGACAGAGAGAGCGAGGTTTCCAGGGCTTGCTGGCTGCTAGCCTAGCTTCAGGCTCACAGAGAGACCCTGTCTCAGGGGAGCGAGACGGACAGGTGCACGCACCCACTCACATGTGCAGGCATATGCTACACACGTTCAGAAACAAAAATAAAAGCAAACATTTCTAGTTTCTAGCCTAAATCTTTCTTGCGCAGACAGAAAATATTTCAATCAAGCACCCCGCTCTAAGGTCTCAAATTGCAAACAGTTTTCAGCCTTCTTCACAGCCTTCATTACCTAAATAAATATCCAGATTGTCTGTCGTTGGCGCAAACCCCGGGATGTTTATTGCCTGGTTAGGCTGTGTAATAAAATGGGCATTGGATCATAAGGAAGCTAACAGTGCTGGGAAGAATGATTGCTTAGAGGTAATAACTGCCCGCTAATTAGCTCAGGCGGGAGGTGAGCGTGTTCTAGTGGTATGGTGGCGGATGGAAAAGCTTTGAGAGCAAATCGTTAGGTACATGCTTTCGGGGGACCCTCGATAGCACATACAGTAACCAGAGCCATTAATCAAATCGTTAGGTACATGCTTTCGGGGGACCCTCGATAGCACATACAGTAACCAGAGCCATTAATCAACCTGCAGTCCAGATTATACTTCCGCCCGAGGGTTCTGCTGGCAATAAAATGGTTTAGAGACTAAAACGAGAGCCGCTTGGATTTAAATCTGCCGCATCTTTGAGTTCAGACACGCGTGACAAACTACCAGACAATGATGGCTTTGGGAAGAGAGGGCTTTTTTTGGGGGGGGGAGCTCTCAGTCCATCCTGGAAGCAGGAGCTCTAGTGAGGCAGCTGGTTATATGGTCACATCTGCCATTAGGAAGCAGAGAGCAATGAATGCTGGCTTTTTCCTTTCCATTCAGTCCAGGAAACCAGCATAGGGGATGGTTCTGCCCACAGTGAGGGCGGGTCTTCCTGTCTAGATAGAGCCTCACAGGCAGGCCTGTTGTTCCTTGAACTCCACATGTGTGTTGTAGTGCGCGCGTACACACACACACACACACACACACACACACACTCTCTCACATGCATACACAAATAAAAACTGAAACAAAACACACCTTTCAATTGTAACTGAATGTTTAGTAAGTGAGCATGGTTGTATCTAAATTGTTCTGAAGTGAAAAAAAAAATCATTCCCAGATGTTACTAGTTACTTGAACTCAAGTTGTGACCTGCTGCCATGGAGTCAAAGACAGGTGAGTATCTGTCGTCCTTTGGTCTCTCCTCTGTCCCCTCCTCTCCCCTCCCCTCCCCCTCCCTCTCTCCCTCCCTCCCTCCCTCCCTCCCTCCCTCTCTCTCTCTCTGGTCCTAGAACTTGCTCTGTAGACCAGGCTTACTTTGATCCCAGAGATCTGCCTGCCTCTGCCTCCTGAGTGCTGGGATTAAAGGTGCGCGCCATCACCGCCCAGCCCTAGTTTGATTTCTTTGGCTGTAATAAACACCCGTGCCTTACTTTTCAGGAGCCATCAACCATGTTCCTTTGATACAGGATTTTTCACTGGGACCTGGCTTGCCTCTTTGGATAGACAACAGACTGGCTGGCTGAGAAGCCCTGAGGCCTCTACCCGACCAGTGCTGGCATTACAAGTATGCCCACCACACCTTGCCTATTTTAAATGGTCTCCATTAGAAAACGTTTTTCGGAATTTCTACTCATATCATCCCTACCTCTCCCTTCCCCTTTGACTCCTCCCATATCCCATTTCCTCTCAAATTTATGACTTCTTTATTTTACACAAGATACACATATATTATATACGATTAATTATTGCCACATACATGCATTATATTATACATACTAAACATTATTGTTATATAGATACACACCCACATATACATACATACACACATACACACACATACACACAAACACATATACATACACATGTATACACATGTATACATACACACACAAACACATACACATACATACACACATACACACACAAACACACATACACACATATACATATACACACAAACACATATACATGTACACCCACACACACATATATACACACAAACACATACATGTACACATATATACACAAACACATATATACACAAACATATACATACACACATATACACACATACACACATAAACACATAACACACATATACACATACATACACACATATACATGTACACATACACATATATACATACAAACACATATATACACAAACATATACATACACACATACATATACACACAATACACACATACATATAAACACATACATGCACATTCACGTGAACACGCATCCTGATGACTCTACTTGGTGTTGCTCACAGGCACGCTAAGGGGACTGTTCAGGGCTGACCACTTGGGACTAGATAACCTATCAGCGAGTTCGTCTCTGGAAAAGACTGATTCTCCCGCCCACAGCAGCCACTGAGTGCCTGTAGCTCTTCATCCAGGGGTGGGGCCTTGTGAGTCCCCAACCCTTTTGCATGCCTTGCTTTTTTACAGGGGACCGAGCTCAGGTCCTTGCACTTGGGGAGCGAGTACTTTAACAGCTGAGCTGTCTCCTGGGCCCAACTGCTGTTTTTATAAACAGGAATTTGGATCTAGTTTCCAGACCAGAAGCTGCCTGTAAATGGAGGCCTTTCAAGCGAGGAGTTTACGTTCAATGGCACTGCCCATGATGAAGCCGGCTGCCACCTTCAGGGCTTGAGGAGGAGTCGGGAGTTGGAGGAGCTGGGCTAACTGTCTGTGGCTCTTTCTGGCTGGGGCGGCCAGGGGTGTGACAGGCAGTCATTAAGGCAAGGAGGCCATGCTGGGATAGGACTGAGAAGCTGGGAGAGAGTGTGGGAGAAAGCCGGCAGGGCAGATGCTAGTCTGCAGCGCCCGCCACCTCCGGCAAGCTGCAAGATCCAGGCAGCTCCTGCGCATCTCTGGGACTCCCACGGTCTCTCTGTGGGGTGTGTCAGAGGACTGTGATAGAGCTGAAGAACATCCTCCAAGGCCCGGCACATGCCACACTGGGAAACTGGACCCCTGATGGCCTTCTGTCCGTACACTCTGTGATGCCCCAGATGTCCTCTTCCAGCTGCCCCCACCTGGGCCCAGGCTCCACTCTGATTGTGGTGTCTCTACGCTTTGATAAACGTGTCCCCAAAGTCCTACCTGGCTTTTCATGCTCTCAATCTCCTTCTGCCTGTGATCGTCCCCTTCATCCAGGTCCTGGAACCGGGGGTCACACCTGTTGCTCTGCCTGGCGGCGGCAACAACTGCAGCCATCTCAGACAACCTTTGACTCAGGTCGGCAATCTCAGCCTGCAGGTTCATGATCACCGCGTCTTTATATTTGGACTCCATTTCAAAGTCAGAGAGCCGGTTAATCTCTCTCCCCAGTAGCAGGATGATATCGTCCTGTGTGGGGGACAGGAGGGAGGCTTAGTAGCAGTGGGTGTGGATGGTAAGCTAGGCCTGTTTCTATCCTCTGGCGGGAGCAGGGGAGAGGGCAGGCAGGAGGGCGAGGAGGCACCTGCTGACCACCGGATCTCTTGGAAGGTCCTGGGGAGACTGGAGTTGGGTTCGAACCACCTGTCTGTACTAAGATGCTTATAATGGAGCCTCCCAGGTGCAGAAACTTTTTTTTTTTTACCCAGAAAAAAATTTTTTTCATGTGGTAAATCCTCTGGGAATGTCAGCAGACATTCTGCGCATTCCCTTACGAGGCCCACGTCCAGGACGTTGGGGACCCAGCACAGGTAATTAGAATGGGATTCAATCCTAATGCATTCTGACGATCACAGGGCGTTATTAACAATAGTTTGTATGTATTCTGAAGGGGTCATTTCTTTCTTTCTTCTCTTATGGAATTCTGTTTCCCCCTGGAAGCCCCCATGAAAATGTGCTCATGGAAGAAGTCAGGAAACAGAACACTGAATGCAGCCATGGTGGCTTGTGAACACTGGGGTAGGTGGGGGAACTGTGGGCGGAGTTCCTCACTAGGAAAACACAGTAACCAAAGAAACTTGTTTCTCCAAAGCCCGATAAGGTACCCTGAACCACTCAGAATGATGGAGAGACCGGAAAAACAGAATTCTAGCCGCGTGCCCGGGGAACAGATGGTGTCACAGGCATGAGGGAGCCCACTGGCATCACCAAGTGTCTTTCTCTGGGTCTTTGTGACTGTTTATGTCACAGCTCTTCCAGCAGACAGGAAGGAACTGTTGTTCCGCATCCTCAGCGTGTTCCCGTGCCTCATCCAAAGTGAGCCACTCGGGGCCTCCACACTCAACTCAGAACTGGTTAGCTTTTGTGCCACAAAGATTTACTGAACACCTTCCGTGTGCTGGGCTCTGCACTGGATATAAACAAACCTTCACGTACGGTGTCCTGCAATGGCTTCTGTCTTTCTGGTGCCATCCCTGGTCTCTATGCCCTGCTTAAGGGAATGTCATCGCTCCTTCTGTGTGGCTTGGGTAGGAGTGAAGGTCAGTCAAGTAGCTCACTTCCTCTCCTTCCTGCTTCTGTCCCTGTGACCCAGGCTGACCGACCGAGTTTTCTCAGTGCCCCTGAGTGTGGATTTGGGGTGAGGGCATGGGTCCCGCTTCTCTTTGGATCGTGGACTTTAAGTATAGAGAGCTTGATTGTAACCATCCTGCCCAGCACAGGGAGCTTAGCCTGCTGGGGAATGTCAAACTGCAAGAAAGACAAGGAGTAGAACAGGCAACAGGGACATTCCAATGACGACACTGAAGATCCTGGACGCAGCCAGGCCTGAAGCTTGACAGCCTTTCACCGTCCAGTAAGATTAGCCAGTGAACATTTTCCACCGCTATCGTTGGCTATCACTTGTCCTTGAAGGTGTCTTGGGAAATCAGGGAGTAAAAGGCTCAAAAGAGCAAAACTGATTTGGTTTTCATTTTCTTCCCACCTTAGTGGGAGTCACAATGGCGGCGGATCAAATGTGACAAATACTTGGTGGCTTTTGTCACTGAGTGGTATCAATTTCTACCGTCCACCAAGTCCACCAGCCTGTGGCTCCAGTGGAGTGGACGGAAGCTGGCAGAGGTGGTACAGCGTGAGCTCTGGGCAGGCTGTCAAGATGCCATTGCGTCTGCCCTGAGGACCTGGGGGCTGCTCTGCTGGGGACAGACTACAGGCAGGGATCTTGCCTTTTCCCTCACCTGGGGGAAACCTACGGCTGCTAGCACCTGAGAGCATCAGCTCACAGCACCCCGAGTTGATGGCAGTTGTGTGTAAGTTGTGAGGCACCCGCAGAGGTCCCAAGTCAAGTCATGGAGGCAAGGGAATGGCGGGTGGCTGTTTTAGCCACTACAGTTTGGGGTGACTTGCTGCAGGATGACAGACAGGTGGCTTCTCATCATACCACAGCACCTCATGGTCTGGTCTAAGGACACCAACCTCAGAACTGCCTCCTGGCCCTAACGTCGACACTCTTAAGACAGTGATCCCAAGCATCAAAGGACCCAGTGTTCCTGCAAGAACTTCTTGGGCAGGGTTGGGGATTTAGCTCAGTGGTAGAGCGCTTGCCTAGGAAGCGCAAGGCCCTGGGTTCGGTCCCCAGCTCCGAAAAAAAGAACCAAAAAAAAAAAAAAAAAAAAAAGAACTTCTTGGGCTCAGACCTCAGTCTGTAAGGAAAGTGAGGCATTTATTGGGCTGTAGTTTGGGTCTTATGTAGCCGAGGCTGGCCTTGAGCTTACTATATAGCTCAGGATGACCTTGAGCCTTTCATCCTCCTGCCTCCACCTCGGAGTGCTGGGATCACAGGCCTGTGTGTCACCTGCCTGGTTTATGCAGTGTTTGGGGCCAAAGCCAGGACCTCGTGCACCACGTGGTGGGCAAGCATGCTACCACCTGAGCCATACCTGCCTGTTCAGGGTCTCCTTTCTGTTTTCAAGCTGTGGCTGGATAGGGAGTGGTCAGTGTCTGGGGTAGCCTGTGCTGAATCCCTTTAGGGTTCAGCCTCTGACCCCTCTGCTCCACGTCTCTAACAGCATCGCCTTGGCTCTCCTGTCTTTTACCTCAGCTCCCCTTTCCGCCCACAGCTGTTGTGTATTTTCCCCACCGCTGTGCCATCACTTGGGGTTGAGCCGGTGTGGGGGAGAGAGGCACCGGACCTGGGTGCCGATTCCATTCTACTTTTTACGCTGTGCGAACCTGGGCACGCCAGCCAACCTCTTTGAGCTGAAGTTTCTTCCTCAGTAAAGTGGAGGTGATGGGATCTGTTCTGAAGCCTTCAGAGATGAGAGGAGCTGATGAGTGTTGAGTTAGGGGCTCAGCCTGGCTCACAGGAAATGCTCAACGAACTGTCCGTGAGGCTGTTATTGTCTAGGACACGTCAATTGAGTCAGTGGTCCCTTGGATGTAGGACACAGAGGAGAGGTGACGAGGTTCCGTGGCCTCTGACTGCTAGGGCCCTGTGGACCCCCAGCCCCACCTCACCTTGTCTTGCTGGCCTAGGTCCTGGTCCATGAAGATCTCGGGGGGAGGTACTATCCCGGCGAGTCCCTCGGTCAAGCCTTGCTCTGACATCTCCATGGCGCTGGCCCACACTGCAGGACATCCACAGAGAACAGGGTGCTGTGTTCCCCAGCTTGAAGGTCCCCACACCCTGAGCTATTCATGGTTTTCCCTCAAAAGTCATACTACATCACCATCACCACCACCATCACCATCATCACTAAATTGAGTCTCACTATGTAGCTCTCCCTGGCTTGGAATTCTCTATGAAGACCAGGCTGGCCTCAAACGCACAGAGTTCCACCCATCTCTAACTCCAAAGTGCTGGGATTGGGGGCATGGGTCACCATGCCCAGTCTTTAGTTTTTTAACTTGTGTTTGTTTGTATGCCTGTGTGTTCCCATGTACATGCTTGTGAGAAGGCGTGTGAGTGTGTGTGTGCGTGTGTATGCCGAGGCCAGAGGCTGACATCACATGTGCTCCTCCCTCACTGACCATCTTACTTTTTGTCGGGGTCTCACTGAACACAGAGCATACGGTTTTGGGTATACTGACTGTCGGAAGCTCTGGCCATCCCCTTGTCTGCCTCCCCGTGGCTGTGATTACATATGCACACTGCCCTGCTTTTCACAGGTTCTGGGGACCTGAACTCGGGTCTTCACGCTTTGGCTGCAGCCACTTTATCCACCAGGTCCTGTTCCCAGATGTTTCTCTGACTTAAAAAGTTCAGAGCCATGTGTATGCAGCGACATGGCTGAGGAAGGACTGGCCGGGAGAGCAGCCAGCTCACCTCTCTTCCTCACTGCTCTGTGGCCTGCCGATCACTGATGCGCCTTTCTCTGCTGCACCAGGATCTGGCGACCATGAGGGGAGCGCTAAGCCTCCCTCTGCCTTGGTTTCTACATAAATAATTCAGTGACGTGAACAGTCTTATCGCAGGGAGCTATTATGAGATTAAATAAAAAAAGACATATATAGAGTTGTGCTGGCTCTGAAATGCGCTGTGTAGCCCAGGCTGGCCCTAAACACATGCCAATCCTCCGGCCTCAGCCTCCTGAGTGCTGGGATCACAGACGCGAGTCACCATGCTCACAGAATGCCTTGAGAAAATGTGTGGTTTCACTATTTTCAACCCAATGCAGGCGTGTGTCTGCGCGCGGGTAGGTGTACGTGAGTGCAGATGTCTGTGGAGGCCTGAGACATTGTGTTCTCAGGAGCCGGAGTTATAGATGGTTTTGAGCTACCTGATGTAGGTGCTGGGAACTGAACTTCAGTCCTGTGCAAGAGCACCCAGCACTCTTACCTACTGACACATCTCTTCAGCTCCCTCATGCTTTTAAAAATAATTGAGGGGGTGTGTGGCTAGAGAGAGATGGCTCAGCGGTTAAGAGCACTGACTGCTCTTCTAGAGGTCCTGGGTTCCAGTCCCAGCACCCACATGGTGGCTCACAACCATCTCCGAGTTCAGTTCCAGGATATCTGACACCTTACCTTCTGGTTCTACAGCCGCGACACCCATGTGCTGCACAGGGACACACGTGAGCAAGACATCATCGCACATCAAATCAAATAAGCAAATCTTTGAAACACTTTGAGCTATGTGTGTGGGGGGGTGCCCACCTCTAACCCCAGCACTCGGAAGGCAGAGGCCCACAGATTCATGTGAGTCTGAAGCCAGCACGGTCTACATAGTGAGTCCTGGGACGGCCAGGGCTACATACCGAGACTCTGTTGCAAAAACAAACAAAGCAGCAAACTGTTAAAAATAAAATTTTACTGGGACACGGCCCCAACCATTCACTTCAGGCCGCTGCTTATTGCTCTACAAGGACAGAGATCTGTAATCCAGCTACCCAAGGGACTGAGACACGCAAAGGGGAAGTGCGTTTTCTCCAGCGGAGCCTCAGTGGGTATACAGACCACACCTAAGGGAGACCTGCGCCCAGCAGTAGATGGGTTCGGAGGATTTGTTTGGTCTCCCAGTGCTTTGTCTGGCAGGTTTTTTTTTTTTCCTTTTTTAACCTTATAGATCTTTTAGTTAAATATTGTGGTTTTTAATTTTGTTTTCATAGGCTTTCTGTGTGTGACTGGGTATAGCGCACATTCTGCGTGTAGGTGTTTCTTGTGATTTTTCTTAAACTCCCCACTCCTAATCTGGTTTTGTCCTAATCTGGTTTGTTTTTATTTAATTGTATTCTTATTAATTACTGTTATTTTAGATGCCTGTTTGTATTCTGATGAGAGACAGAGAGAGAGAGAGAGAGAGAGAGAGAGAGAGAGAGAGAGAGAGAGAGAAAGAGAGAGGGGGTATGGATCTGGATGGGTGGAAAAGAAGGACGGATCAGGGAGAAGTTAGGGAAGGGAAAAATCATAATCAGCATATACTTACTGTATGAAAAAAAATCTACTTTCAATAAAAAACACCAGACAGACAGACAGACACACGCACACACACAGAGAGAGATAGACAGACAGAAACAGAGATAGAATACAAGTTTAAGATCAGCCTAAGGGTTACACAGTAATTTCAAAGCCAGCCTAAGTGACTTAGTGAGACCTGGTCTAAATTTAAGAAAGTAAAATTGGCCTGGGGCTGGGGCTGGGGCTGGGGCTGGAGCTGGGGCTGGGGCTGGGGCTGGAGCTGGAGCTGGGACTGGGGCTGGGGCTGGGGCTGGAGCTGGGGCTGGGGCTGGGGCTGGGGCTGGGGCTGGGGCTGGGACTGGGGCTGGGGCTGGGGCTGGGGGATAGAGCACTTGACTAGGAGGTAGGAGGCCCTGGGTCTGATTCCTGGCACTTCAACAGCGTCTGCACAACTGTACCAGATGGACGCCCGATGGCTGTGCCTCCCGGCCAAGACAGATTCTGTCCTTCTAGAAGTGTAAGCCCAGCAATCCTTTCTTCCCTGAGTTTCTTTGGTCATTTGATCGCCAGGCTCGGTGAAGCCTTCAGGGGACCACAGCCTGACGCCCTCTTCTGGCCTCCGTGGGTACTGCATGCACGTGGTGCACAGTCCTGGACAGCTCCATAACTTCTATCTCGGGACTATCCTGAGCCACAGCATGGGGTTGAGTGACCCCAAATCCCTGGCTACAGGCAGCCCAACACACAGTCTTTATTCAGTGCATGTGTGTGTGTGTGTGTTGCACGCACGTGTGCGTGTGTGTGTGTGTGTGTGCGCGCGTGCGTGTGTTTTCATTGTCAGGCTGTTGGGCTTGGGGATAATTTATCACATAATTAACAACTGATACCCACTGTATGTGTATTAAACTTTAGTTTATGGTGTCCATGCGGATATGTACAATGTGCTTTGAAATGCATAACATACATTGGTTCCATTAACGAAGGCTAAGACACTCTGATTTAAAATAAGTAAGAAGGGGCTGGAGAGATGGCTCAGCGGTTAAGAGCCCTGGCCGCTCTTCCAGAAGAACTGAGTTCGATTCCCAGCAACCACATGGTGGTTCACAATGGTCTATAACTTCAGTTCCAGGGGCTCTAACACCCTCTTCTGGCCTCCGTGGGTACTGCATGCACATGGTGCGCAGACTTTCATGCAGGTAAAACACCCAAACATATAAAATAAACCAATATAAAATAAAACAGTTTAACAGAATATTACAGATAGAATTAGGTGGAGGCTCTCTGCAAAGTCATTTCTGTTTGCCAGCACCAAGGGTGGAGCCGAGGCCCTCGCACAAGAGGCACTCGTTCTCCCACAGGGATATACGCCCAGGATCCCGTCGTGCTAACCAGACTTATCTGGAACTCACTCTGTAGCTCAAGCAGGCACCAAAGCTGCCATCCTCCAGCCTCAGCCTTCCAAGTGGGACCTACTCTGTATGTTTGGAAATGTTTGCGTCTACATGTTGGGCCGACAGGCTGCTTCCAGAGCGTGGGTGGCTCAGTTGACGATGGTGGTGCCAGCCCTAGCATCCACTTGCCTCCTCCTCGTCCCAACAGTCCCCAGGTTAAGTACAGTTTTCGTGCTAGAGGAAGGTGCGATGGTTTGCATAAGCTTGGCGCAGGGAGTGGCACTATTAGAAGGTGTGGCCTTGTTGGAGGACATGTGTCACTGTGGGGGTGGGCTTGGGGACCCTCCTCCTAGCTCCTCCTGGGATGCTGAGTCTGTTCCTGACTTCCTTCGGGTGACGATGTAGAACTCAGCTCCTCCTGCACCATGCCTGCCTGGATGCTGCCATGAACCTCTGAACCCGTAAGCCAGCCCCAGTTAAATGTTGTCCTTTATAAAACTTACATTGGTCATGGTGTCTGTTCACAGCAATAAGACCTAAGACAGAGGGTAACTAGGTGAAAGGTCTCGAAAGGCCAGGGGAGGAAGTGGAGAGAGCCAAGAAACAGGGACGCACGTAGGGGCTGTGGAGCGGAGGCTGAGAAGACTAAGAAGGAAACCTTGGTCAAGCCGCCATGGAGGAAGCCTGGGGACTGTGCCCACGGCCTGAATTGACATCTAGTCTGCTGCTAGGGCTACTGTGGCCAGGAGGACAGGAATGGACAAGAGTGTCCTATCCCCAAACACGTGGAGACTTTTCAGGATGGTTTGGGGTAGGAGTTGGACAACACCCCAAAGGCTGTGTGTACCCCACACTACAAAGCTGTGGGTGGGTGGTCATAAGATACAGATTGCTAAATTAAACTAGAGCGGACAGATCTTCCCTCCGGGAAAGGACTTTCTCTGGTAAGCCTCACTCTTCTCTTCTCGCAGGTGCTGTAGTGACCAAACAATTTTACAACTTCCCAAGAGCTCTGTGGGCAAATGGGGTCTGCTCGTGCACCAAAGAGAATCGTGTAGATCCTGCTGAACACTGTATGTCCATGAACATGCATGCACACGTGTACGCCCACACCCTGCGCAGGGAACTGTGGTGAGGACTGGGGCTCAGAGACAAACCCAGGAGCTCAAAGGAGGAATCCAGAGGTTAGAATCGCACAGCTGGATGTTTCCTTGTTTTGTTTATCTTTAACTTTTTTCTCTTCCTCCTTCCTTCCTTCTCTTTCTTTTTTATTTCTTGAGACATGGTTTTGTGTAGCCCTGGCTATTCTGGAACCCAGTATGTAGACCAGTCTGGCTTCGAACTCACAGAGAACCGCTTGCCTCTGCCTCTCGAGTGCTGAGATTAAAGGTGTGCGCCATCGTGCCCCACCATATATGGTTTTATGCAAAACCAGGACTGTATGTATACTAGGCAAACACCCTACTAACCCCCCCCCATTTTCTCTATTTATTTAAGTAACCTTTTTTTTTTAATGTTTCATTTATTTTTAACTCTGTGTGCATGTGTGTGTGTGCCTGCATGGGGACGTGCTTATGGCCCATACATATCTGAGAAGGCCAGAGACAGCTTGCAGGAGTCAGTTCTTTCCTTCTACCTTGTGGGTTCTGGGAATTAAACTCAGGTTGTCAGAGTTGGTGGCAGGCCCCTTTCCCTATTTAGCCCTTTCACCTGCCCACCATTAACCAACTAGTGATAGTCTATATAGTTAGAGTCAGAGAAAAGTGAAAACCAAGGCCGACCATCTTCATGGCTTTAAACCCTCGCCTGAAACCACCCCCAGAGCCTGGCACGTACCTTGCTTGATGACAGGAGACTTTGGGTTCATCATAAAGGAAAACATCTTCCCACTGGCACTCATGGGCCGCTGGTGAGGAGCAGATGGGGGGACCACGGCGGGTCTGGGACAACCCTGCGACCAACTTCTTTGTACCGAGGCTGACCGGATGCCCTGGTGGAAGGGCATGTTGGGGGGCGAGGACGACAGGTGTGACTGTGGATTTGGCCAAGGTGCTGAGCCCCTCACCCACGGGCAGGAGACCTGTGGGACAGACGGGAGGCTCAGGGGAGGTGATGTTTTCATACAGCACTGCTTGTCCTAAGATCCAGCTCACGAGTCGCTCCCTCCGAGAAACCTTGCAATGTTCCTCAAGTCTGGGACAATACCCTGCCTCGGGACCCTAGGCCATCATCACATCCCACCAAGAGATTCCCGACCCCCATCTAATGCAGTCAGTGTGGATGACGCTGAGGCTGGGCAAGGTCATGTTGTAAAAATAGGATGTGAGGATCAGGCCTGGGCACTTGCAGGCCTCCCACTTCTCGCAGACACCGACAGGCACCTAACAGACTGCCAGGGGCTGAGGACTCTCCTGGGAAGTGAGTTCACATCAAAGCTGCACACCCTGCTCCCCTTCCTGGGAACCAGAGAGCCTGGCTGCAGGCCCGAGCTGTGAAACCTTCCCATCCTCAGGAGCATATAACCCGGGACCTCGCTTTTGCCATGGTGGTTGGAGGGTTTGAGCCCTCTCCTCAGAGCTTCTGCTGTGCTCTCGATCTTGGTTCTGAGGCCTGAACTCTCCTCAGAGGCCCTGCCATCCTGTCGTCTGTCTGTCTTTCCACGGTATTAGTAAATGATTCTAGTAAGTTCTAGAACCGCTACGATCCATCTCAGTGCCCTCCTGAATCCTCATCCAGGACTTTCCACACGTGACATCTCCTGAGCCAGGGACATGGCTCTGAGCTGCTGAACTGACAGGATGGCACTGCAGGGACCAGGCCTTTCCTCCTTCTTACCCACCCCAGACACAACTGCAGCTCCCACAGCGGATGCTGGGTGCGCCGTGCTGGGTGCAGGGGCATGAAAGAGAGTGTGAGGTGGGTCACTGAGAGTCAGACCAGCTCCAGGAATCCTCCCCTCCCCCACCCCAAGTCAATTCTATCCACACTAGTGTAGAGAGGGTCTCTAGCACTGTTTGGAAGAATCACCTGTCAGTAAAAATGTTCTTGGCCTATTGGCTTAGGCAGGAAATAGGGAGGTGGAAGTTCCGGGATAGAGAAAGGGTGCTGGGGTGTGGGGGAGACAGGCTGGAGAAAGAGGATTTGGGTCCCAGACACAGAGGAAGATGGTGGCACATAACCGGGGACCAGGTAACCAGCCATACAGCCTAACTTTGGATAGAATGATGGGATGACTAAGCTGTGAATTAGTCAGAGAACGAGCCAGAGACCTTGGCCAAAGCATTTGTAAATATATTTAAGTCTCAGAGTTGTTATTTGGGGAGCTTGGGGCTGGGAGGAAAAACAAGCATATAGGGAACTCCACACAACACACTATGGTCCGTCTACACATCCCAGGACTGAGATCTCGGGGGAGGGGCGGGACGCTGCCTCGAAGCCTTCGTCCTCAACTGCCTCAACCTGATTGTAGCAGGTGCCTTAGATCTGGGACACCACGGAGGTGTCTGGCTGCTTCAGTGGAGAGCCAAGAGCCTTCCCCCAGGAGGAACGTCAGAACCGGTCCCCGCGGGAGAGGCAATATGGTGTGGAGCTGACGCAGAACTGGTAATGAGGCGTCTCCCCTGTGCTTTGTCCTTCGGTGATGACGGCAACTGTGCTGTTGTCTGTTGCACAAGGCTCACCTATTCCCACGAAGCCCTTGGATGAGTCACCCAGGCTCAGGGCATGCTGGAGAGGGCCAGGCTCTAGACCTTAGCCTTCCTCTCTCTCCTGCCTCCCTCCCCCTCTGTCTTCCACCCCCTCTCCTCTCTGTGTTCTCTCTCCTTCTCTATGTCTATCCCCTCACCCCAGCCCCTGTCACCCCGTATGCCCGTGCCCTGTCTCTGTCTCCTTTCTCTGAGAATACCAAGGATACTTTGCAAGCGACAACCTGCGCTAGGAGCTTGGTGATCCCAATGTTTCCACAGCTGCCGTTCCTCTTTCTGAACACCAAACCCATGAGGAACAGAGAGTAGGTTCTAAACTGGAACTTGCTGAGATCTGTTCTGAAGTGTCCCCATCAAAGGAAGGCTGCCCCCTGCTCAGAAGCCTAACCCAGTCTAGATCAGGTCAAGGATCCTGGGCTTCCCAGAAGACTCTTAGAGCCAGCGAGGAGAAAAACATTCAGGGAAACAGAGTCACTTAGGAAAGCTGACCACTGACTCACTTAGAATCTGTGGCCAGGAAGGGAACATGGCTGAGTCCTGTTCCTGGCTGGGCCCAGAAGACTCTTAGAGCCAGCGAGGAGAAAAACATTCAGGGAAACAGAGTCACTTAGGAAAGTGACTCACTGACTCACTTAGAATCTGTGGCCAGGAAGGGAACATGGCTGAGTCCTGTTCCTGGCTGGGCCCACTGGCCTCAGTTCTTTCTAGACTGTTCTAACTGGATTAAAAGATGCGTGTTGAACGTGCGGGCGGAATGCATCTCAGTGAACCACTCCCAGAGTCCTGATCAACGAGGAACGCCACCTCCTAGGACCCACTCTACACCACTGGGTCCGGGGGTGGTTCAGGGCAATCTCCCCGTCCCTATTTTATGGGAGGGACTAAGCAACTAGCCAGTCACATCCCCTGACTTGACTACAAAGATCGGTTCAAAGAACATGTGATCCAACTAGGGCTGAGTGGACTAGGCTAGACCCTAGGATCTACCCTAGCTGACTCTCTAGACTAGAGAATGTGGTAATGACGAGGGAGGAGGAGCCAGGGAGAAGAGTGGGAAGGAGGAGGAGCCAGCGAGGAGAGGGGGAAGGAGGAGGAGCCAGCGAGGAGAGGGGGAAAGAGGAGGAGCCAACGAGGAGAGGGGGAAAGGAGGAGCCAGGGAGGAGAGGGGGAAGGAGGAGGAGCCAGCAAGGAGAGGGGGAAGGAGGAGGAGCCAGGGAGGAGAGGGGAAAGGAGGAAGAGCCAGGGAGGAGAGGGGAAAGGAGGAGGAGCCAGCGAGGAGAGGGGGAAGGAGGAGGAGCCAGCGAGGAGAGGGGGAAGGAGGAGGAGCCAGGGAGGAGAGGGGAAAGGAGGAGGAGCCAGGGAGGAGAGGGGGAAGGAGGAGGAGCCAGGGAGGAGAGGGGGAAGGAGGAGGAGCCAGGGAGGAGAGGGGGAAGGAGGAGGAGCCAGGGAGGAGAGGGGGAAGGAGGAGGAGCCAGGGAGGAGAGGGGGAAAGAGGAGGAGCCAGCGAGGAGAGGGGGAAAGAGGAGGAGCCAACGAGGAGAGGGGAAAGGAGGAGCCAGGGAGGAGAGGGGGAAGGAGGAGGAGCCAGCAAGGAGAGGGGAAGAACACCCAAAATTTACCCCGTCGTAATATCACTCAAGCTGCTTTGCACCGTGTCTTATAAACTCGATTTCTTCCCACTCCTGGCTCCCTTTCCTACCCCTTTCTCCTTTCTTTCTCTTTGAACTTTTCTGCTCTGCATACCCCATACAAACTGAACCTCTACCCCGACTCAAATATGAGCTAATGGGACAATGTTTTTTAAAGAGATGTTGTGTCTGTGTCTGTGTCTACGAGTGCAGGAACTTAGAGGTGCTGGAGCTCCTGGAGTAGGAACAGCAGTTGTGGGCCCTGATGTGGGTGCTGGGCACTTAATTAGGTTCCTCTGAGGGAGCAGAGCATGCTCTTAACCGCTGAGCCACCTCTCCAGACCCGAGCTGGGTCATTTTATGATCGGCTTATTTCTCTTGGCGCACCCTCCTCAAGAGTTAAAGCACTGTCGCAGGTGTCTGTGATAGAAGCAGATGGGTGTGCTGTGTTCCCTGTTGTAAGACTCCATAAGGGCTCTCCTCACATACGCATGTTCTAAGCACTGGTAAGGACCTGTCAACTGTCAGTTAACTTTTTTTTTTTTTCCGGAGCTGGGGACCGAACCCAGGGCCTTGTGCTTGCTAGGCAAGCGCTCTACCACGGAGCTAAATCCCCAACCCCGTCAATTAACTTTTCATCTAGATAAACCTAGATGGCATCTCAGGAGGGTGTGTGGCTCAGTGGCTTTAGGACTATACACCCCTAACTTCAGAGGGGGGGGGTGCAAACACCATGGATCTCAACGACTTAGCTGAACACCAGACCTTGTCTATACTTTGGGATGGATGATAGCCTTAGTTCTTTTTTAAACAAAAGCATCTCTCTGTGTGTTATGTGTGTGGGTGCACTTGCGTGTGTATGTGTACATGTGTGTGCATGTGTGAGATACTGTGTGTACATGTGTGTGCATGTGTGAGAATTGTGTGTTTGTGTGTGTTTGTGTGTTTGCCTGTGTGAATGTGTATGTTGGCAAGATTGACATTGGGGTGTCTTCCTCAGCTGCGTCTCCATCTTCATTATTTTTTGATTTCCTGGGGTCTCACACTGAACCTCCCTGTTTCAGCCATACAGATCCCTACAGCCTTCTGGGTCTCAAAGTAACACAGATGGTATTCACACGGAAGGTTGTCCTCTGGCTTCCACATACAGCCATACATGTTCTGAGGCCTCACATTCTCTCCATAAAAATAAACAGTTAATTGTAATTCAATGTGTAAAATAAAGACCCAAGGCTGTCCGGCTACGTACAACTGAGTAAAGTAAACCCTTGGAGAGAGGAGGAGTCTTCCTCAGGGGGAGGGGAGGAAGACCTCAGGGTAGGCAGAACCTCTGTAATGGAATTTTCTGTGGCTACGCTTCCCTGTAGGTGGCTCATGTCTCCCATGGAGGCTGAACTATAACTGGTTCTTGTTGCCAGAGAGCAGAAACAGTGCCTCTAGCATGGAGAAACCTGACAGGCGCTGCCCTCATCCAGGTGCCTCTGAGGGGTTGGGGCAGTAAGTCCAGGCCACCTTAGTTGGTCAGGGCTTTCTGAAAGCTTTGACCCGGTCTAATGAGAGGGAGGTCTCTGGTGTATTCAGACTAAGGGACGGTCTCCAGGATGTCTGGTCAGGGCTCCTTAAGCCTTCCAAGGAGAGAGAGTGTTACGTAGTGCAGGAGTACAGTGGTAGAATGCAGCATAGGTCCTGGCTGGCTGGGATGCGGGTCCTGGGGTGCAGTTATAGTAAGGAGTCAGAATGGATCCTCTCTCTGTTCGTGATATTTGTTGACAATGGGGCAATAATGGGAAAAGGTGTCAGTGAACTGTTACAATTAAAGCCTTTCTGTAATTATGTTAAAATAAGGCTAGTATGCCACATATGTTCATATGTGTGTTTACTCATGTGTATATGTGTGTGTGCATGTGTGCGTGTGTCTGTGTCAGTGTGCTAGAAGACAACTTCAGGTGTTCCTCAGGACCTATTAGTCCCTCCCTCCCTCCCTCCTTCCCTGCCTGCCTGCCTCCTGTCTGTCTGTCTGTCTGTCTGTCAAAACAAAGTCTCTCACTGCCCTGGATCTGGCACAGGATGCTAGACTGTCTGGCTTGTGAGCCCCAGAGACCAACCCATCTCCAACTTCACTGCCTTAGAGCTGGGATTACAAATGTGCCACCCCAAGGGGCCTGAGGATCAAGTTCAGTTTTTTGTTTGTTCGCTTGTTTGCTTTGTTTTGTTTTACAGGACCACTCTACTTTCAATGCAGCCTTAGCTGACCCGTTACTCCCTACCTAGACCAGGCTGGTTTTGAACTCACAGCCTACCCAGCTCAGCCTCTTGAGTGCTGGGATTAAAGGCAAGCGCCATCACACAGGGATGAAATTTAGCTTTGCATGTTTGCAAAACAAATACTTTATCAACTGAGATAACCCCTTCAGCCCTGGGTTGTTTGTTTGTTTGATTGATTTTTAGATCTTAAGTTATAAGACTAAAACACACACACGAACAAACAAGTACAGATTCTACCTGCAGTGGCTCAAATAGGGGAGTTCCTTAGATCCACTGCCAAGCCACTTCCTCTGATTGTGCTCTCACTAATGCACCATAGCTGGAAGGACATGCCTCCCCATAACCCCCACCCATGTGCTCCCCAGCAATGACAATTCTGACTACCAGATAGGCTGGACACAAAAGTGCAGTTCCACAGCCAGGCCAGCAGAAGGCGCTGTTTGGTACCTGGCCAAACAGCCTTCAGAGGTGGCTCCATAATTTCAAATGGGGTAAAAGTATTTAAGCCCCACCCCCAGAGTAACATTATGCTGGGGCTTTTCAGTCTGAGAGACCAAGATTATATTTTGTTGGACCTAGAGGTACCAAGTGATGTCCTTAAGCTTTAGACCATTAAAGGTAGACACCTCTGAATCTGCTTGTTCCAAAGCCTTTCTTTTGGTCTTTGTCTCCCTGCATCTGGCTTATGGTGTTCTCTCCTCTCTGTAAACCTTCAGGTCAGAGCCTTGCCCTTCCGGGTGGAAGCTGGGTTAAGCATGTGCCACAAGTAGGGACAGGAAGCTTCGAGTGATCCTCAGGGGTCTGCACCGTCCCTCTGGTCCCCCAGCCCCAGTCCCGATGCCATGCATGTGGTCTGTACCACACCTTCCCTGGGGTAGTCTGCTGTCCCACGCCCTCCTGTTCCGGTTTCTGGAACTTTCCTTTGATATAAAGGGCCCTGGCTCTGGATTCCATATGCATCAGCAGGTCCCTCTAGAAGAAGTTCAGCACAGAAGAAACAGCACGCACGGGTGAGCTGGGGGAAGACGACCAACGCTTGTCCTGATCATTCCTGCCAGCCCTCCAGTCCCCGACACACTACCCTGCTGCAGACACCATGGCCTGACACCATGGCCTTCTCAAGAGTCGAGATTACTTAAAGTCAGTGAAGATAGAAATCTCTGGGTGGAGCCTCTCAGCCGGCATCTTCCAGCATCCTCCCCGGAGCAGACTGTTCCAGAGGAGAACGGATTATCGTCATTTTCATCTCTGGATCCTGACAGGGACGCTCTGCTCAGGTAGTAGGAACTCTTCCTGAAATGCACCATCAGTGTGTCCCCATCTGTGGACATCTGGGCGGCGCTGGGATGCACCTTGACTTTTCTACGGAAAAGACTTCTTCCCCTCTCTCAATTCTATGTGTTTGTGTGAGTGTGTGTGCGCGTGTGCGTACGCACACACATGTTCTTTTATTTTTTCAATTTTCACAAGTATATATGGATGCATGTATGGGCGCATGTATGTTTGTGAGCACACATACACATGGAAGCCAGAGATCTACACCAGCTGTCCTTTACAATTACCTCTACTTCAGTGTTTAATCAGAGTCTCTCGATGAATCTGGTGCTCGTAGGTTCGGCTAGCTAGCCTGGCTGGCCTCCGCGCCCAGCTCTTTTGTGTGAATGCTGGGGAGACGACAGCTCAGGAGCTAAAGCATTTGCCACACAGGGTGTGAGGACTGGAGTGTGAATTCCCAGAACCCACGTAAGTGCTTGGCGGCCATGGCGGCCCACCTGTCACTCCAGCCTTAGAAAGCAGAGCAGGCTGGCTACTGGACTACCCATATTGGTGAGCTCTGGGTTTGATTGAGAGATCCTGCCTCAAAGAATAAGGTCAAAGCGTCACTGAGGATGACTTCTGACATCAACTTTAGGATTCCATATTGTCATAATAGGGTTTCATTGCTGTGGGGAAGACATCATGACTTCAGCAACTCTTATAAAGAACAACATTTAACTGGGGCCTGGCTTACAGGTTCAGAGATTCAGTCCAACATCATTAAGGCGGGAAGCATGGCAGGCAGCATCTAGGCAAGCATGGCGCTCTAGAGGAGCTGAGAATTCTACCTCACGTTCCGAAGGCAGCTAGAAGGCGGCTGGTTCCCACATGGCTAGAAGGAAGGTCTCAAAGCCCACCGCAACAGTGACACACTTCCTCCAACAAGACCACACCTACTCCAACAAGGCCACATCCCCAACAGTGCCACTCCGTGGGGCAAGCATCTTCAAACCACCCCACACATTCGAGTGCACACTGTTAAACACATCCACCGGCCCACACACGTGCAAATATGCATGCTCACATGAAACATGTAGAAATCAAAGACCAAATTCACGCTTGCCAGCCAGCACTTTACCCACTGGGCCGTCTTCCCAGCCCCTCCCGTTCAGTTCTGAATTCATGTCGTCCTAAGAGCTGATCCCTCAGACCCAGGAAAATGCCTGTGAGAGCCATCAGTGAGAAGGTCCCAGATAGTCACATGACCACCCAAGACAAATAACTGGGAAAACAAAACAATCAAATCTGCTGTCAAGGCTGCAGGCGAGGCCCTGCTCCCAGTGAGCCTTGTGCAGAGTCTGCTGAAGTAGTGAGTTAATGAAACTGGACGAGATGGATTCCTGAGCATTACTGGATCGCTGGGAGCAAGCCAGGCCGGAAGCAGACGCTTTCGAGTTACACGGTTTTGTTTGTTTGTTTTGCTCAGTTTGATCTGGGTTTCTGTCACCTGACAACAGTAAAATTTCCTGGACAATAAGCTCACTGAGACTTCACATAAGTGCCACCGTGTCCCCAAAGGCAAGGCGCCCTACAGGTTCCGACAGGCTTACTGCATACAGAACTTAAGTCAAACGGGGAGGGAGAGATTTAGGGTAAGACAGGAAGTGAAACTTAAGAGGGATGGGAAGTAAAAAGCCACTCAGCTACAACCACAAACCCCACGTCCAGCTACAGCAGTGGTTCTCAGCCTTCCTAACGCTGCTTTAATATAGTTCCTCATGGCTTGGTGACCCCAACCATACAATTATTTTAGTTGCTACCTCATAACTGTAACTCTGTCACTGTTAAAATTTTTTTTAGGGGCTGGGGATTTAGCTCAGTGGTAGAGCGCTTACCTAGGAAGCGCAAGGCCCTGGGTTCGGTCCCCAGCTCCGAAAAAAAGAACCAAAAAAAAAATTTTTTTTAAAATATTTATTTATTTCTGTCTGCATGTATGCCTGTGTGCCGGATCTCATTACAGATGGTTGTGAGCCATCATGTGGTTGCTGGGAGTTGAACTCAGGACCTCTTAAAGAGCAGACAGTGCTCTTAACCTCTGAGCCCTCCCTCCAGCCACTGTTATAAATTGTATAGATATCACTGTTTTTCCAATGGTCTTTTAGGGTTGCGACCCACAGGTTGAGAACCACTGAGTTGTGGCCTACTTCAGAGCACAAACAAATCCACTTTCTTGCTTCAGAAGTTACATTTTGGAAACATTCCTAAGTTCTCAAAAAACAAAACAAAACAAAACAAAACCTCCCAAAGGACCAGGTTCCTTTTGTAACACTCGAGGTGTACAGTTTATATTAATGGCCTAGAGCATTTACCTCGATGTGGCTAGAATATGCAAATACTCACATTTGCATACACATAGGAACACATTTGCATATGCATATTCACCGTTGCTGTTTTAAAGAGACAGTGGAAAGAGTGTTCAAAGTCTACTTTTCCCGACCTCTCAGTTAGCTGAGTAAACTATTAACCCACACAGCCCTAAGCAAACAGAGGAGGGCTCAGTGCGAGTTAGTCCCTTCTCTCTCTGCCTCTGTTTTTAAATTCTTCTTTGGGGGATTGCATAAAGCAAGAGGGGGCACAGCAGTGTTGCCAGGGTAGGTTGGTGAACTGACTTTGCCAGTGGACCTGGAAGGTAAACAGAGGCAGCAGCCACATGAACAGGCAAGGCTGTGCCCCGATAAAACTTCATTTACAAGCACAGGTACCGGATTCTGCTTTGCTCAGTGCAAGGAACAAAATAATGGTTCGTTTTTTAAAGTGCCTTGAGCCAGCTTAGGTCCAAGTGCAGACAAACAGAGAACACTGGCTCCTCACCCAGACTCTGCTAGTCTAATTGCCTGTCAACACGAACTGAGAGGAAGGACTGGGCATGATGGAGCTCGTCTTTAATCCCAGCGCTTGGGAGGCCTAGGCAGGTGGAGCTCTGAGTTCTGGGCCAGCTTGGTCTACATAGTAAGTTCAGGTCAGCCAGGGCTACATAGAGAGACCTTGTCTCAAAAAAAACAAAAACAAAAACAAAACAGTGACAGAATGAGAGTATAAGATTAATAAGACTGTTATTATCATTATATAATATAATGTATGATATACTATGTAACATATTAAATATAATACATTATAATATATAAGTATATAATATATTTATATTTATATATTATTATTGATATCAAGATTGTGCTTGACAAGCTTTAAAATAGACAGGCTGTAAAACATGTGTGCACGCATGCACGCATGCGCACACGCACACACACACACCCAAATGAAAATAAAATGATCTTTTAAACAGACAAAATAAAGACAAATATAAGCAGAGAAGGAAAAGTCAAGGCTCAGGTGACGTGGGATTGTACCCTCCTGGTCACTCAGCCAGTGAGGAAAGGGCTTGCACTGTGGTCGCAGTAACTGTTCTCTGTGCTCAGCCGTGGGTCAGCCATGGTGTCGAGGCTTGCAAAGTTGTAAAGTATCCTCCCTCGAGCTCAGTAGCCTGAGCCTCAGCGCTCTTCTGGGGAGGCACATTTCCCACACTCGGACCGAGCTCGCTCACCTGCCCCTCTGGCTAAGGGGACGGGATGTATCTTTAAGGAAATCTGGCTCCACTTGGTTCTCTGCCTCTTCCCACTTGACAGAGATGAGTGTGTGTTCTCTGGGCCTCGGCTATTCATGGCGCCTACCTGCATTTTGAGGAACTGAAGTAGAGGATGTCCATGGAGCGCCTGGTGCCCTCCCTGACTCCTCAACACTAGTTATCAGGCATCGCTGTCATCGTCAACTGAGGAAGATGGGGTGGGGGGGAACCAGGCTTGCCAGGTGTGCTCTGGGCAGAAGCTGAGGCGGAAGAGGAAGCCTGTGACTCAAGTGTGTTTTCTTCCCTTTCCATGACAGGGTGTGTCAGGAGCAGCAGGCTGGGGGGTGGGGGATGCGGTTTGAGCTTTCACACGACCAGAGTCCACCGGGCTCTGGTAAAGTCCTCTGAGATTAGAGCCCAAGTGATCTGGCCACTGCTGAGAGGAAACCTAGGGGCTAGGGACATGGCCTGCTGCATGCAAGCGTGAGGACCCAAGTTCGTGTCCCTATGTGAAGCCTGCTGTGGTAAGGGTACCTCTGTGATGCCAGCACTCGTAAAGTGAGATGGGGCATGGAGTCAGGAAATTTCTCCAAGGCCCATGGGCCAGCTAGCCTGGTGTACACAGTGACAGATAAGACATCCTGTCTCGAACGTGAGGGACAACACCTGAGCTTGTCCTCTGTCCTCTACACATGTGCCGTGGTGCAGGCACGCCACATACACAAACAAACACAGACAGACAGACAGACAAACATTTTTGTTTTAAAGACAAAAGCCAGGAAGCTTAGTCCTTGAGTGATTTTCATCCACCTACAGAAACTCAAAAGGAGAAGAGGAACCCATGACTCTCGTGGATCTGCTTTGGCAGAAAATTGGAACCGCAAGCCCTGAAGAGGTAGGGATTCGGCTTGGTTAGTGATGCGCTTCACCGGCATGAATTACATACGCCCTGGGTTCCATCCTCAGCACTTTGTAATTCACTCTCAGTGGTGTACACCAGTGATCCCAGCCCTTTGGAGGAGGAGGATGGGGGGTAGAGAAGGAGGAGGGGGAGGGGGGAGGGGGAAGAGGGTGAGGAGGGGGGAGGGGGAGGAGGTTGAGGGGGAGGAAAAGGGGGAAGAGGAAGGGGAATCAGAAGTTTAAAGGCATCCTTGGCTGCATAGTGAGTTCAAGGCTAGCTTGGGCTTCAAATGCAAGACAAAAGAAAATGTCCCCCAAATGCTGGATGAGATTCATGAGACACTCTCGCTATATCCCCCTACCATCTTGTTTTTGTTTTTGTAGCCCACAGTCCAGGTCTCGAGACCAACAGAAAGGAAGCTCACAGGAAAGTATCAGAGCCCACCCAGCCTGTCTCTCATCCTGGGGAAGATAACCTAGGAGACGCATCTCTGGGCTTGCCCGTGAGGCGCTATCTTGAGGATGTTACCTGAGGTGGGGAGACACACCCAGGATGTACCTGACGTGGGTACCATCGTCCCACGGGCTTCGAAGTCCTCACGAAAAGGAGAAAGCAGCTGAGCACTGCTGCTCTGCTTCCTGACTGTGGGAGTCATGTGACCCACACTCCTGTCACCGTAAGGGACTGTGCTATCCTCGGCCTGTGAGGCCAAATGACCCTTCCTCCCTTGAGTAGCCCCTGCCATGGCTTTTGTTATGAGCAACTGATACACACCAGGAAGCGGCTTTTACAGAGAAGGAGTAATGGCTGTCTGAGCTACTGGGGTGGGGTGGGGGCAGGGAGTGAAGGGTAGGGGTGCGGGTGGGGGTTGGGGGGTGAGGGGTGGGGGTGAAGGGGTGAGGTAGGAGTGGGGACAGGGGTGGGGTAAAGGGTGGGTGTGAGGAGTGGGGGGTGAAGGGTAGGGGTGGGGGTGAAGGGTGGGGCTGAAGGGTGGGGTGGAGGGGAGAGGATGAGGGGTGGTGGGGTTAGTATTCGAGGGCCTGGAGTTTCAGTTTCATAAGCTGGTTCTATGAATGGCCACACAACTGAGAGAAGGGACTTAAAGCAAACAAGCTTAGCTCCACGGGCTTGGCTGAGGATGGTGAATTCCATGACAAATGTATTTCCACCACGGTTTTTAAAAAAGAAACAAACACCACGGGCTTCTTATGGGTGTGTGTGTGTGTGTGTGTGTGTGTGTGTGTGTGTGTGTGTGTGTGTGAGGGGGTGCATTTCGAAAGCACTTTTCGAGGGCTCCGTGACTCTTGAGGACTTATTTGAGTTTCCTGAGAATTTACTTGACTTACCATACAATAGGTGAGGTTCATGCTGAGTAACCCACCCTTGGGTGATGGCAGCTGGCAAGCAAATGACCTCCACACTCAGGAGGTGGTCAGGGGTGGTGGTGGGGACGGGGATCGTGACGCTCATTCCCTGTTGTAGCTGTAGCCATATTTTCCCAGGGGTACACACACCTCAAAACCACCAACCCCACTCCCAAAACGCATGTACTTCGTTGTAGAACTATTTAACCTTGGGAAAATGTCTTTTTGAGAAAGCACCGGGGAGATAGCTCAGTGGATAAAGGTGCTCGCCTCCAAATCTGATAACCATAACCTCTTTCAGCCTGAGGCTTCCTGAGTTTTGAGTTCTCTTCAACGTAAATCGAGATTATAATTTAGACTGTGACTTCAGATCTATTTCTGATGTGGACCAAAATAACAACTGTGCGGATCACAGACATGGGCGTTCGCGGTACCGTGGAGAAGACTCTGCCCTATGGAGGATCCGTATGCAACCAGAGAATAGCAGCAGAGCGGAGCAGAGTGGAGCAGCCCGGAAGGGAGGCGCCCATCTCTCTGTTCTCAGAATCATTCAACTGCTTCCGGCCCCTCTGAAACCACTGCGGGTCTGAACTGATGCGCACTTTGCAAGCAATTGCATGTAGTGCAATGAAGTGCCCATCAGAGGGCGCTGACACGCTTCCCTCCCCAATCCCCCTGGGATGCACCAGGATTGAGATTAGGTAGAGTCTTATTGCTATGTCATATGCGGGCAGTGTGGGGTTGCACAGTGCTTCCGGTGGCTGTATCTGAGAACAGGACCGAATGCCCAAGCCAGCGTAGCACCCCACTCCCACCCGCCACTGCGCACCCCACTCCCACCCGCCACCGCGCAATGGCTGGGCTCACCTGGGACGGGTTCTCGATGACCAGCTCGTAGGTCGGCCCCGAAGACCCGAACCGCAGAATGTCCCCAGGGATCAGCTTCACTGCCACATTCTGAATGTGGCACTCGTTGACAAACGTGCCGTTGCGGGTGTTAAAGTCCTGAAGGACGAAGGTGCCCTCGGCCTCGTTGAATTCGATGAGCGCGTGGTGGTTGTCAATGTCTGAGGACTGAGATGAAGGAAATGGCGGTCAGGAAAATGAAGAGAGCAACATTCGCGATGCTTGCTGCTCAAGGGCTGCCAGGAGAGGATGCCACTGAGCCTCCTTGCTAGGTCCTCATTTGTGTGTGTCAGCACACACACAGACAAACACTGGGTAGTGTGCTTAAGTTTACACCAAGATACATCTGTCCATCTTGGAGGGAAGGTACTTAAGACACAAGATGTTAAAAGGGAGATAAAAAAACGACAGAATGTTCTAAGGGAGATGAAACAGTACATCCTGCTGGGGGCTTTAAGCTCAGGAAGTAAACAACTCAAAGGCGCTGTTCAGGAAGTTCCTGGGAACGAACAGATACACTAGGTCCCTCCCTCCCTCCCTCCCCCCCCCCTCCCTCCCTCCCTCCCTGTCCTTCCCTTCCTCCTTCTCTCTCTCCCTCCCTTCCCAAGCTTATATAAGCAGTAAGGCTTGCTGGGACAGACACTCAGACAAGCCGAGCTGCCTGGAAGAAGCAGATACCTGGAAAGTCCACTCCAACCTCTTGAGCTGCCTGCAGGCTGTACAGTGAGCTCCAGGTTCCCAGCTATGTGAGCTCTCACCCATACTGGGGCCGGCGCTTGTAAGTGATCCCTCACCTATATTCCTGTAGATAACCCCAATAACACTCATTGGTTCTCCACGTTTGAGTTGAGTGGTACTGTAGTTTGGTCTGTCCCCGTTCCCTGTCTGGGATGAGTAGACATTCAGTCTCCCCAGGAGCAGTGTCACATGACAGATATCGTCATCACTCCGTGCCTTAACTTTTGAGACCAGACCCTCACTGAATTTTTGCTTTGGACAGACTGGCTGGCCAGCAAGCCCAAGGCTCCTCCCGTCGGCACACCCCAGTCCTGCCTTACTGATGTGTGTGCCGCCACACCTGGGTTTTCCAGTGGGAGCTGAGACTTGAAGCTCAGGTCCTAGCCTAGCTTTCACCTCTGTTGCCGAGATAAACACTAACCGAAAACATCTTGGGGGAAGAAAGGGTTATTCTGCTTACAGATGCAGTTCATCACCAACAGAAGTCGGCGCAGGAACCCGGAGGCAGGGACTGAAGCAGAAGCCATGGAGGAGTGCTGCTTACTGGCTTGCTCCAGCCTCACACTCAGCTGCTAGTTTTTACATAGCCCAGGCCTGCCTGCCTGCCTGCCTGCCTACCTACCTACCTACCTACCTACCTAGGGATGGTTCCACCCAGAGAGGGCACACATCGATCGGCGATCAAATGCCCCACAGACATGCCCACCGGCCAATCTGATAGAGGCTGTTCTTGTGGAGTTGACATCCAAGCTCAGCCAGGACTGTGTACATATGAGGAAGACTGTTAATCCGTGGGCAGACCTGGTTTATCCAACTGGGGACTACCTGAGTCAGAGAGAGAGAGAGAGAGAGAGAGAGAGAGAGAGAGAGAGAGAGAGAGAGAGAGAGGACTTTCTTTTTTTTTTTTTTTTCTTTTTTTCAGAGCTGGGGACCAAACCCAGGGCCTTGCACTTCCTAGGCAAGCGCTCTACCACTGAGCTAAATCCCCAACCCCGAGAGGGGACTTTCAAAGATTGAGGAGGTGTCTGTTGGTAAAGTGCTTGCTTGCTTTGTAAGCATGAACGCCTGAGTTTATCCCCATGTAAAAAGCCAGTTGTGGTGGTGAATCCCAACCATGGGTCCCTGAGGCTCATTGGCCCGATAGCCTCACCTACTTGGTGAGTTTTGGGTCACTGAGAGTTAAAAAATGTGTGTGTGTGTGTGTGTGTGTGTGTGTGTGTGTGTTTCGGGCCTGGGGGGGGGAGTGGTACTTGAAAATTAACACCTGAAGTTGTCATCTGATCTCCATACATACTCACATGTGTTTACAAACATCTGTGCACACACATATACAGTTCTCTCTCTCTCTTACACACACACACACACACACACACACACACACACACACACACAACCAGACTGGCCTTTCAATAGCTGGATCTAGAGAGAAGAGTCTGAGGGGGGAGCCACGGGCACCCAGCCACCGTTGCTGATTTTAAAGCTGAAGATGCCAGAAGCCATGGAATGGTGGGCAGCTTCCAGAACTCGAGGATGCCCTCCAACAGACATCAAACAGGAAAAAGAGGTTCTCAAGGAATCAAATTCTTCCAAAGCCCTAATGGGGGGGGGGCGCACCATCCCCAGGATGTCGGGGAGGACTCCAGGACCAACGTTTTCATCTTGGCTTTGAGTGATCCAGAGCAGAGACTGAATCCGCCCAGATTTCTGAGCAGAGATCTGCGAGATAACAGATGTGTAGTTTGGAGCAGAGAGTTGACACTTGAAATGTTCTGTTCTAACTCAACTGCCAGAGGCGGTCCTACCACTTCTCAGCGATGTGGTCTCACGACACAGCCACGGCAGAGGTTACCCACTGCACTTGCTCAGGAATGGTGACTGAGGCAACTGAACACCTTGCCTGCACCCTGTATCCCACTGGGGTACTGCTGTGTTCACCTACCTGACCACCGGAAACCAATCAACCCGTTTCCCGTTCATTCTGCCTGCTCAAGGTTCTCTCTCAGAGCAGCAGAGATCGCTCCGCTGCAAAGGCTTCGTGAGAAGGCCCCATCGTCCCGATAAGTCCTGCACTGACCACTTAGCCTCGCTTGCCCACTTTACCAAGGCTCTCTGATTCTTGTTTTGCCAAGCAGGAACATTGGTCACCAGCTCCGGACCCTCACACTAGCTGCTTTGACAGCTGGATGTCCTTTCCAGCCCCAAGCCCCAAGCGACAGGCTTCTGCTTAAAGAAGCAACTAGGCTTCTTTACTCTGAGGATCTGTCTGTTGTACCCCAGATAGGACCTAATGGGTATCCCCAATACAGCCTCTGGTCACTTGTAGGAAAACTTGTTGTAACACTGGATACCCAGCAGAGGGCGCCAGCCCAATATGTTCCCTCCCTGGCTTACTGTGAACTCTCATTGAACATTCAACAGCGTTGGATGGCTGCCTTATTGTCTCTGGGAGTTCACAGGAGTTTTTAGGTGTCCCCAAAGCCATATGGAAAAGCTTGGAGTCAGAATCTCACGTATGAAACTGCTTTGCCACTCTGGGATGGCTGTGTGGTTTTAGCCTTTTAAGACCCGTTTACATGCTTTGGTGTGTGGGTGGTGGTGGTGGTGGTAACAACAGTGGTGGGTTTTATGCCACAGAGTGACATTGGGTGTGTGTGTCAGTGTGCATGTGTGTGCTCAGGTGTGTTCATTCATGTGTGTGCATGTGCCTCGCTCAGGAGTCTCTCCTCAGGTGCTGTCCACCTTTTTTTTATGGTACAGGGTCTCATATTGGTCAGGAACTTGCCAGTATGGCTAGGCTGGCCGGCTAGGCATCCCCTCAGTTACTCCTCTATGGAAGCAGCCTCGGAGACACACCTTCAAAAGGAACGCCAGCTAAGGAATTCTGAAACCTGTCAGGTTGGCAATGAGATTAGTCATCACAGAAATAAGGGAGGAGGTGGAGGGGATGCTCCCCAGAACGGAAGAGGGTAGCTGGGATGTGGTGAGCAGGGGAATCTGAAAGTCAGGAGCCTGCATTGAGCCAGCATAACTGTAAGCCTGTGAAAAGCCTACTGGCCACTGGATGTCGACATTTCTCCACTCAAAAAGAACTGACGCCCTTTCTCAGAAAAGCTTAGGTAGCAATCATGCTCGCCAGGCACAGTGATGTACAGCTGTCATGGAAACTACTTCCTGTGTGTGTGTGTGTGTGTGTGTGTGTGTGTGTGTGTGTGTGTGTGTGTGTGTGTGAGAGAGAGAGAGAGAGAGAGAGAGAGAGAGAGAGAGAGAGAGAGAGAGAGAGAGAAGAGTACAAGAGTCCATCTGATAAACAGCGAAAAGGGGCTGGGGAGATGGCTCAGTTTGCACTGTGCTCACAAGCAAGCAGGAGGACCTGACTCCTGATCCCCACCGTAAATGCATGCAGGCAGGGGCATATGTAACCCTAGCAGTCGGGGGTTGTGGGAAGGTGAAGACAGATGGATCCGGGGAACCCAGTCTTTGAGCTCCAGGTTCGGTGAGAAGCTGTCTCTACAATGAAAGTTGGGACTGAAGAGATGGCTCAGTGGCTAGGGTGTTTGCTACTCTTTTGAAAAACTCCGAAATTCATTAGCTGAGCGCAGAGGGATTCCCGAGCCCTCATCTGGCCTTTGCAGGCAGGCAGGCAGACAGACAGGCAGACACACAGAGAGACAGAGAGAGACACAGAGAGAGACAGAGGCAGAAAGAGAGATGGATAAGCAGAATAACAGAGAGAGACACAGAGAGCAGAGACAGAGATGGAGAAACAGACAAACAGACAGGTAGGCAGACAGACTGACAGACACACAGGTTCTGTCAATAATCACCTCCAACATTAAGTTGTACAATACACTTCAGGAGGGTCTAACGCTCAGCTGAGCTGGGTTAAGTAGGGAGAGGAGGTTCTGCAGCACTGCAGCCAGAACGGCCCTTATGAAATCCGGTCCCTTCCCTTGCCGAGGGTCCTTCTGTTTCTTTCTCCTCTTGATTTTCCAGGCCACACCAGAACTCTCATGGCCACATGAGAGGTCCCACCTGCCTCTCTACCAACTTCCCAACTTTTTTTCCTAAGACATCTTTTTTATTTGCTTTTACAAGTAATTTGCTTCATTAACTAAAACACAAGGTTCCAAATTGAAGGAGAACATCACCACATTCACTACTTTACCAGAGCTGCTCAGGACAGCCTCCAACTTCAAACCCAACCAGCTGTAATCAAATGAAAGAAGAGCTTTTAGTTGTTTACTAAAGTTGATGATTTTTTAAAAAGATTTATTTATTATGAATACACTGTCACTGTCTTCAGACACACCAGGAGGAGACATCGGATCCCATTACAGATGGTTGTGAGCCACCATGTGGTTGCTAGGAATTGAACTCAGGACCTCTGAAAGAGCAGTCAGTGCTCTTAACCACTGAGCCATCTCCCCAGCCCCACCCTCCCAGTTTTACTTATGAGCACACTGCTTTTCTGTCAGTATTTTGGGTTCACAATGAGTCTTAGCACCCCAGGGCCTTTGCACAGGAAATTTCCTCTCTCCTGTGGGTAGTGGGTACTCCTTGACCTTTTCTGGCCTTTCCCTTAGAGCTATGACACACCACATGCTGTCATGTGGCCATTAGCACCTGTCATGTGACCACCAGCACCTGCCATGCCAGGTAAGTATCTGTGAAGTGGATCTGAGCCTCACCAGCCCCACTGGTGTGTAAAAATCTCGTGTACTCATTTGCTAAGTGTAGCTGCTGTGTGATTTCAAAGTTGTTTTTCTGTTTTGTTTGTTTGTTTGTGTTTTCTTTTGACCTTCCCTCTCTTTCCTTAGGTTCCCAAACTTTATTCAGAGGCATGATTTTTAAAATTTTTATTTATTTCTTTGTGTGTGTGTATGGGGGGCGGGTGGATGGGGGTTAAGGGAGTACACTTGAAAGCCAGAAAAAGTTGTCAGATCCTCCTGGAACTTTGTGAGTCTCGAGGGGGTGCTGGGAACCGAACTTGGGTCCTTTGATAAATTAGCCAGTGCCCTTAAATTCTAAGCTGTCTTTGCAGCTCCTCCTCCTCCTCCTCATTCCCCTCCTCCTCCTCCTCCTCCCCCTCCCCCTCCTCCTCCTTCTTCCTCCTCTTATTATTATTGGTAGTAGTAGTAGTGTATGTGGGTCTGTGTGTGGTCCGTGCACATGTGAACATTACCCATTGTACTTGCTAGGAACTGGGGTTGCCGGGGGTTGTGAGCCTCCTGTGGGTGTTGGCTTCTCTATTAGCAGCCTGCTCTTAACTGCTACTCCGTCTCTCCACCCTGGTGACATCCATTTGAGTGAGGCCAAGGACACTCTACGGCCAATTATTTTTATATCAAACGCCACTCAATTTCTGCCCGTGTAATAACTCTTCTCATTAGCTGCCGCTTTCCAAGCAGCTTCCAGGCTCTGTGGGTGCCCCCTCCCACCCCTGAGAATTTCTCTCGGCCTCGTTTTACGAGATCATAATAATGATCGCAGTGGTGTTTACTTAGCACTGTGTGCCAGGCGCCTGGTTGCCTTTTCTCATTCAGTCAACACGAGAACCCCGAAAGGTACACAGTTTACAGATGGGAACACACACTTAACAGCCACACAGTCAGGAAATGGCCCTGAGAGGTTCAGGCCCAGATCTCTGTTCTCAAAGCCTGTGCCTTCTCAAACCTTTATGATTTTCTAATCTAATCTAACGGAAGATCCCTGGGGCCCCCGGGGGTAAAAGCACCTGTGATGCCAGGCTGGGCAGATGAACCCAATTTCTGCCACCTGTGTAAAGGCGCAAGGAGGGATCCCATTCCATCGATTTCCACATGCTATCTGCTCTGGCTTGTTCTCCGTTTCTGTGTCTGTGTCTCTGTCTCTCTGTGTGTCTCTGTCTCTGTCTCTGTCTCTGTCTCTCTCTCTCTCTCCGGTTTTTTGAAATTTGGTTTCTCTGTGTAGCCCTGGCTGTCCTGGAACTTCCTCTGTAGACCAGTCTGGCCTCCAGCTCAAGAGATCCACTGTCTCTGCCTTGCAAGTGCTAGGATTAAAGGCGTGCACCACCATGCCTGGCTCAAACTCTCAGTATGCTGTGAAGAAATACCCATTCTTTCTCTCGGTTTTCCCACTGTGGGCACTGAACAGGTTTTCTGCTCTCTTGCATGGAGACGTTGTCGTGTAGGAGACCGAGACCGTGTGAAAGGAGAATGTGACAGCTAATTCTGATGGTTGACTTGACTAGGTGGAGAAAGCTAGCCCTGGGCCTCAGTGAAGCACAACTCTGGAGTGTCTGGGAGGCTGTTTCCATGGAGATGCTGAGGATTCCAATTCAGTGCCCAGCTTTGTAGTAAGATGGGATGATTGGCAGTGGATGGGAAGTAAGTGTGTGTGTGTGTGTGTGTGTGTGTGTGTGTGTGTGTGTGACCTAAGAGGAGGAAATGGGTCACTGGATCGCGTCCTTGAGTTGTATCTGCCCTGGTGTCTTATACATTACTGCTGTTTCCTATCTGCCATGAAGATTGCAGATCCTTTACCACACATCCCTGACACCATGAAGCTCTGATCACACACAGGGGCCACGTTCCCATGGAGTGAACCCTCCCGGATACCGTGCGCTCAGACAAGGTTCTCTGTGGCTTCTCTTGGCTCTCTGGTCTCAGCCGTGAGAAAAGCAACACAGGAGATATGGCGAGCTGTTGTTAAATTGGTCGAATTTTGTTCTAAGATTCGGCGAACGTTCCAGAAATGCTAACGAACCTGCTATGTAATGGCAGGACGCTGGACGCCCTCTCTCTAGAATCAGAAAGGAGGCAAATATGGAGATTTATAGATTTATGCTGCCTTTGTCACTCCCAGTACCGAAAATGAAAATGTCACGCCCAGTACGGACGGCATTCACTGTACGATGAGACCGTCTCCTACGTTGCTGGTGGAAATGAAAGCCGCACAGCCTTGTTGGACAAGTCTGGCGGTTTCCCTAGCACCAAACGGACATCTCCATGTGACGTTACCATTATATTCCCAGACATTCATGTCTACTCAAAAACGGTGCACAGGACACAGGACCGTGCTGGGTAGGTGTTTTATACACTCCACACAAGCTAGAATCATCTTGGAAGAGGGACCTCAATTAAGAAAATCCCCTGCATCAGATTGGCCTTTGCACGAGCCCGTGGGGGCATTCTCTTGATTAATGATTGACATGGAGGGCAGGGCCACTGTGGATGGTGCAGCCCCTGGGCAAGGCGGTCCTGGAAGTGTGTAAGAAAGCAAACTGAGCAAGCCAGTAATCAGCAAGCAGTAAATAAGTGTCCCCTATGGCCTCTGCTACAGGCTCTGCCTCCAGGTTCTTGCCCTGTTTGAGTTCCTGCCCTGACTTCCTTTCAGGGATGGACTGGGCTGTGGAAATGTGAGCCAGATTAGCCCTTTCCTCCTCGAGGTGCTCTCGGTCCTAGTCCTAGTGCTTATCAGGGCAGTAGACAGCAAACTAAAACGAGCAGTTATTTAGTACGATGTCCCCAAACTAGAGCTAGTCACCATGTCCCGTACATGAATGGCTAAGCACACAGCAGAAGGTCCATACCGTGGAGTACTACTCAGCAGTGAAAAAGAAACAGCCTAGCAACCGAAGCACATCTCTAGGCCTGAGGGAGAGGGAAACCAATCCAAACCGAACCCGGAATCTCAACAGATCACACGCCGTACGATTTTATTAATGGACCTTTCCTCGAACAGCAGAATTATCAATGTGGAGAAGACAGGGGCCACTGTAGGAAGTGAGATGTTTTGCATCTTGGCTTTCGCACATGAATCTGCACTCATGATAAAATCACGGGTACCCACCCTCCACGGGCAAACCCTGCCTAACGCACACACGCACAGCACTGCAGCCTGGACCGCTTTGCGGCTGTTATACGTCGCACCAGCATAACCACTGAGGAAACCATGAGGGGTTCTCCCTCTGCTCTCTTCGGGATCTTCTGTGACCCTTCACCCACTTCAGAATAAAGCTTATTAAAGGCACGCGGCACAAGGTCTCGGGGATGCCTGCCCCTCTGCTGTGGGAGGCTCCATCCCGTGTCTCTCTATGCCTCCAAGAGTACTATAGCCCGCTTGGATACTTAAAGAGCCTTTGAGTCTCTGTTTTCTTCTCTTTCTTTCACTTCCTTGGCTGTCAGTGAATTGAGGCTTTGGACCAAACCACAGCTCATCAGAAAATGAAGTTCAATTAAAGGAGGCTATGGCTAAGCCCAAGGCTTCACCTCAGAGCTTCCTGGGTTCCAGGGGTCCTTCAGAGCCAGGCTACTGAAGGGAAGGCCTTGGAGGGGCATTGGAAAAAGAGATGCTTCCCTGGGCACAGGATGGGGGAGGGCACTTCATGTACTTGCCCCATGCATACCTTCCAAGCTCCCTCAGAAAGCTGCTTCTGGACAGGGGACAACTTGGGACGTGAGTGCAGTAAGTAACAGAAGGCCCACCACCTTCAGGTGCCATCGGGAATATTCCTGAATGGATCTTGGCTGTACAAGTAGGGAGGTGGCTGCTTGCCCCATGTGGCAGTTGGCCTTAGGGAGACTTGAGTCCATCTCACGCCGAGGAGACCTGGGGGCGCATGGGACAGGCGTGCGGGTGGCGCTGTGTATCTCACCTGTAAGACAAGGTCTGAATCTTCATGCTTGCCGATGGTGGTGCTTTTCTTCAGGACAAAAAAACCGTCAGGGCTCTTCAAATACGCTTTCATTCTTTCTGATTTCCCTACAGGAGGGTCCGGAAAGGGTAGGGTTAGAGAAACACACTCTAAACCTGAGTAAAGTGAAGATGGTCTCCTAGTGTCATTGAGTCCTGAGGGGGAGGGACACAGGGAGCAGCCAGGTGGTGGCCTAGCCTTTTAAAGGTCATCTCTCCTAACAGTGACCACTAACAGAGAAGCATTGAAAGATCGTAATCAATGATAATCAAACACAAGGTATTTCTTCTTTTTTTTTTTTTTTTTCTTTTTTTCTGGAGCTGGGGACTGAACCCAGGGCCTTAAGCGCTCTACCACTGAGCTAAATCCCCAACCCGGTATTTCTTCTTTTAAACAAATGTATTCACTTACCTTATGTGAACACGTGTGAGGGTATGTATGTGCACCAGGCGCATGCAGGAACATGCAGAGGTCAGAAGAGGGCACCAGATCCCCTGGGATTGGAGTTCCAAGTGGCTGTGACCTGCCCTGTGGGTGCTGGGATCTGAACCTGGGCCCTCTGCAAGAGCAATAAGAACCCGTAACAACCCCTGGAGTCATCTCTCCAGATCCCTGACGGTATCTCTTAACTAGAGAAACAAAACAGAGCTCTAAATATCCCAACTGCAACCTGAATGTCACCCACGACAGCTGCTCCTCCCTTGGCCTACTTATCTGTGTAACGTCCACTGCTCATTTCGCCTGGTTGTAACCCAGTGCTTACTACTACAGACACTGTGGGCGAGTTACTGTCTCCCAGGTTGCCTGGCAACCACAAACTCTGCTATTACTGATGTGAAGTCGGGCCTCTCAGACTCCAGTTCAGAGACCCACAAGCTTCCAGGGAGTTCAAAACACCAGGAGTTCAGCACCGAAAAAAGCAGGCTTCAACTGATCCCTTCTTTGTAAGCCGCCGCATTTCTCCTTATGTTGAGTTAGGAAAGGGAGTGATTTCGAGTTTTATTTTAAAACTCTGTGCGTGCGTGTGTGTTACTGAGGTATTCATACACCTCATCTGTTTCTTCCGCTGTGGTGGGTGATGAGGATCAAACGAGGCTCCTCAGGCATGTTTGGCAAGTACGTTTACCTGCTGAGCCATCCCACTGGTCCAAGGCCTGACTTCTAAAGGCAAAGTAGGAAGATGCAGGGCGCTATGTGATCTGGACACTGCACGGAGTCCCTCCATCATCTTACAACAACGGAAATGCCAAATGTACAGAGATCTCTAAAGGGACAGTGAGCCAGGTGGGAGGTGCATGCCTGTAACCCAGCACCAGGGAAGCTGAGACAGGAGGATTGTGAGTTTGAGGGCGGGTGAGGGGACATAGAGAGAAAAGAAAGCCAAGGGGGCCAGAAAGGTGGCTCCGAGGCTAAAAGCACTGGCTTCTCAGATCCGTAAAGGACCCAGATTTGATTCCCAGCATCCATGTGGGGGCTCACATCACCCACGTTCCCAGGGATCTGATCCCCTCTTCTGACCGTTGTGGGCACTGAGCGTGAGCAGTGCACAGACATACATGCGGGCAACTTCCCAGTATCATTAAAAGAAAGAAAAGAAAGGGGTAGGAACTTAATTCCTCTGAGCTCACCACCTGGATTCTGTAATCAAGTTTGCTGTTATTTTTATCATCATTCTTGGGGTTCGGGCTTTGAGACACGTTCTCAAGGTGGCCCAGGCTGGCCTCAAACTCACTGTATAGCTGAGAGTGAATGGACTAATTTTCCAGTCTCCTCCCCAGGGACTAGAATTACGGGCGTGTACCACTGTGCCCAGAATGCATGTTTTCCGTCCCTCCTAAGCCATCCACTCGTACTTCTGTCTTACAACACACACCAAAATAAGTTCTGCACAGTTTAATAAAAGATCAATAAACGCTTCAGTGACATCAGACATTCCTAAAACATCGACGATGTGTCTTTCTGTTTGAATTCTAACCGAGCACAAACAGGTGCCCAGGAGACCTCTCAATGCCTGGTCTAAGAACAACAGTCCTCATCTCCGTGCCTTCTGAGAAACTTCTGGAATGTAGTGTTACAGAGGCTGGGGATAAAAACAAAGCCCCCTCTAAGCTGTAGTGTGAGTACACTCTGGGTCCCTGCTCTCCATCGACGCCTACTGTACTGAGCCTGACTAGGGATAGGCACTTAGGGACGACCTTGAACTCCTGAAGCTTCTGCCTTCATCTTCTGGGAACCGTGTTCACAGGCATGTACCAGCACACCCACCTGCATGACGGAACCCAGAGTGGATGCGGGACAGCCAAGGGAGGGGGAGGGGGGTCTCTGGTCTAGGAGTTTCCCCTCTTCTGTCTTAGCTTGCTTTAGGGTAAACTCTTGGGGCCCTCTGCCATCCTGACAGTTCTGGTCACTACTTCATCTCCCGTGCCCCGAGCTGCCACGACAGGCAGACAGAAGCGTTCTGTGAATACTTACTAAGAGGCCAAAATGTTACCTGGAAGGCAGCTCAGCTCTGGCCAGGAAAGACACTACCTTTCATCCCTTTCCCCTCCAGGATCAATCCTAGATGGAATTTTTGGAAGCTCGGCTTAGTTCTCTCACTGCCTCGGTTAGGCGGTGTTTCTCCACCTTAGTCTAGCCCCGTACAGTCTCCCATATGCCTGAAAATACTGTAGTCATTTGAGGGTGTTAAACTGTGGGTTGGTTCTCTCTTGATACCATGCTATGAGCCAAACAGCTCCTGTCTTACATGGGTTAGAGGCAGGCTTTGGAAGATATATTCTGTTGAGGGCTACTTAGCTGTTGGGAGCCAGCTATACATTTTTCTTCGAGTTATATCTGAGCATGTGAGATTAGGCAAGGGATCTCTCTGCCCGCTGGTAGAGACCCCCTATGGGAGAGAGTCCCCTCCTAATCCCAGCTGCACCAAGTGGACATCATGGGGCCTAAGGTCTCCATCGGGATGCCTCTGGGGACAGGGTGTGACTGCACTTAAGGAGGAAGGGTTGGTGTCTGAACGCTGCCCGGGAACAGGAGTGTATTGGAGAACTCCGGGCGGGGACACGCCTCCTTTCATGGCCACTGCTTTCTGCCAGTCATCCTTGGAACCGCACTCACCTGGCAGGAGGAGGAAGCTGGGGCTCTGTTCTCTTCCGAGAGCCCCGCGGGCTGGGAGTTGCTTGCCAGACCCGGGGAGAGGCGGCCCGCCGCTCTCTGCCGAGTCTCCAGCTTGGCCCGCGCCCGGCGCGCCTGCACGGCCTGTGTACGCGCGTCGCCATGACAACGAGGCAGGCGAGGTCAGCAGGTGAGGGGCGTGGCCTGTGCGGGGGCGTGGCCGCGTGCAGAGTTCTCTTTCCCCGCCCCCGTGTGTGTGTGTGTGTGTGTGTGTGTGTGTGTGTGTGTGTGTGCGCGCGTACGTGTGCGCGAATGTGCACGTATGTGCAGAGTGGGAGTCGGGTATGACTAATGTATTCCTGGCAACTCAAGAATGCCTCATTTCACAGAGGAAGAAATCGAGGCTCAGAGGCCCCACAAGCTTGTATAACAGAGTGATCAAGACGCTGTGGTGACGGTGTGGTGACAGGTGGATTGGGAGGTTGGAGAATGTTGGATGTCAAGACCCATTCCCTCTAGGGTGAGGACGGTAATGGGTGTGAAGTGAATTAGCCAGACAGAACCCGGATTCTTTCTCTGTGCTAGGAAAAAGCTGTTTCCAACCTCATAGCCCCTCTCTCCCATCACTTAATCAGTCTTAGTCTGTCTCTCCATGCATTGCTAGGGGCCCTATACACATCAGACTGCGACTCCAATCCTGACTTGCCTGCCCAGGGGCACATGACAGGGATGACCTGGGAAGCCGCTCCTCTATTCTCAACTGTATGCAAACATCATCACCTGTTCATGCTACTGGACTCAGTGAAACTCGGGAACACTGTGAGGGGCAGCTGCCCAGGGTCGACTTTCTGCATCTTACGTGGCTGCCAGCCCATCCGCAGTGAAGGAATGGTAAGCCATCAGCTGAACTGACTTTCAGATTGCGTGGGGCTTTATAGCAATGCTTCCGGGGGCAGGGGAATAAGGGCCTTCCCCTTAAAGAGTGGCGTGGGGTATTAAAAATACCACCTTGGAAGAAAATATCCACGGATTCAGTGTCTGTAACCAACCTGTTTGATTGAGTTCTGAGTGACTTTCAGACAGAGGGTGGGGTGGGGACCCACAGGCACACTTAAGGGTACTGGAAGTGTCAGTGACACTCATAATTCCTGTGAAATTGCTCTCTGTTTGACAGAGAAATGATGCTTGGCCAGAGGCCACACCCACTAGGCAATCGAGCAGGATCTGTGATGGCTGACTTAGGTTTACAATGTTATGACAAGTTTATGTGTTTAAGAGGAGTCGAAATTTGCGTTTCGAGTTTTGATCTTTCCTGGACTTAGAGGCACAGTATGGTGAGCCCCAGCTGTCTGTCACGCCCTCACTGAGGAAAGTCTCCTGCACTGCCCAGTGTTCCACAGGTTAAGTGTAACCAAGGCATTTCGGCTTACATTATTCCCTCCCTCCCTCTCTCTCCCTGTGCACATGCTCATTCGTGTGCACGTGTTCCTGTGAATGTCTGGGCAGGCATGCATGTATGTCTGTGTGCATGTAAAAGTCAGAAGGCAACCTCGATTGTCATTCTTCAGGATCCGTACTTTTATTTATTTATTTATTTATTTATTTATTTATTTATTTATTTATTTTTGGAGACAGGGTCTCATTGTCCTGGAGTTCACCATAATACTAAGCCAACTGGTTATGAGGCCCGGGGCTCTACCTGCCTACCCCCTCCCCCCTCCCAGCAATGGGATGACACGCATATGTCCCTGAGTTTACAAGCCGAGGTTACAAGCTCACGATCCTATATGTACTCAGCACCTTGCTGACCCTATCTCCTGAGTTGGGCGTTTTCAATTTACGACAGGCATATTGGGTCATAACCTGTTTGCGAAGCAAGGAACATCTGGAGATGAGTGTGACAGGGAAATGTCAATTCTTAGGCACCATCACTGACCTCTATCAAAGGAGTGACACCTGGGGTTGGGGATTTAGCTCAGTGGTAGAGCGCTTGCCTAGGAAGCGCAAGACCCTGGGTTCGGTCCCCAGCTCCGAAAAAAAGAACAACAACAAAAAAAAAAAAAAAAAAAAGGAGTGACACCTGCTTGCTACCTGCTTCCCAGCACTCACGTCTGCCCCCTTCCCTGTTCTATCAACCATATTCTGAGAGTCCAACTTCTCTCCTGCAACTCCAGCCTCCACAAAATCTCATTGCTCTCCTGCCACCTCCCCTGGCTGCCCTTGTCACCTCCCTGGACACCTCTGGATGCTCCTACCCCTTCTGTTCTTGCTTTCCAGTGGGAGGGGAATCCTGGCTTCCGCTCCAGCGAGGACAGCCACAAGGCTCCGTGGTTGGCTCAAAGGAAGTTACGGGATGTGTAAGCTTAGTCTAGAACCTCTTTCACAGGCGTCTCCTTGATGCTTCCAGTCTGTTGAGTCAATAATCATCGATATTAACTGTCACATTTCAGCTCCTGTACACAGCAGATCCTACACACGATCCCCGATCAGGCTCACAGTGCTGACGCACAGATTGTGTGGAACCGGATGAAAACCCACGCAGAGGTCTTTCTGTTCACCCAGTGTCCCAGGTTCTCAGGGCAACATCTTGAGTGCGATGAATCCACTATCTTTTTTTTTTTTTTTTAATTTAAGTGAGTGAGTTAGGTTTGAGGGGACTGAGAGGTGCACCCTGGAGAAGGTGGAAGCCACTGGGTTGGGGAGGTGAGTGCACCCCAAGCAGGGGTGTACAGTACTGCGGAGTCCAGAGCTTTTTGTTCTTTGAAATAAAGTTATGCTATTTTTAAGTGGTTTATTTATTTGGGGGAGCATGCGTGCCACAGTGCCTGGGTGTGGAGATCAGAGGCAATCTAAGGGAGTCAATTCTCTGCTCTCACTATGTGGGGACCTGGGATTGATCAGACCATCAGGCTTGCCCTAGGGCACCTTTCCCAGCTGAGCCATCTCAGCCCAGCCCTGGAACCTTTGCAGTTTTCTCCACCACCAACTGGTGACGTCAGCTTTGGCTGCTCTAGATTAGGAAGTGAGAACAGACACTCACCCACTTGTGACCCACGAGTGACGCCCTGTCCGCTTGGGCACACAGTGGCTCTCTGAGGAACGTTTTATGAAGGTGCTCTTGTCCCCGTATAGAACATTCTAGAAGGCCTTAGTGGGTGTGTGTCTGTCAGTGGCAAAGCCACATCATGTGAGAAAGCTTGTTCCGGGCAGCAGCTTGAGGTGACCTCACCCTTTGTCACCCCCCACCTCCTGGAGGATTTATGGCATTTGACAGGATGCTCTCCAGGTGCCTTCGTCATCTCAGAGGTGCAGATGTGGGGCATGAGGTGTCTGTTCTGTCTCATTACTGGCTCTAACTTTTCCCTTCCTTCCCGAACAGGTTGACTGGGGCCTCTCTGGTCATTTTTTTTTTCTCCTCAGGTTTCCTCTGAATCATTCCGTTTGGACCGATGGCATCTGGTCTCCTCCCCACACTCAACATAGACTCTCTTTCTGCCTGAGAACAATCGCTCTTTTCTTCCCAAGCCCTCGTCCACCCTCATCTTTTACCCCAGCTTCTCATCTCTCCTGGGAACCCAGTGTTGTTCAGAAACTTAAGCCTCAGAGATAGTCCATTCTAACCCAGGTCTGAATTTGGACCAGTCAAGAGCTGAGAGACAGGAATGACCCCTGGTCCCTGGGATCCAGAAGAAGCACTGGTTGCCCTGTAGGACTTGGAACTGGAGTAGAGAAGGGGGGCTGCGGCCTTGTTCTTAAATGACTCCCCACACTCATGTTGAAGGCTTGTTCTCCAGTTTGTGGTGCTACTGAGACACGGTGGTAGCTTTGGGAGGAGGTGGGCCACTCAGAGCATCCTCTTAAAGGGAAATCTCTCTTCCTCCCTCTTTCCTCCCTCCTTCCTTCTCCACACCCCTTCCTTCCTCTCCCTCCCAGCCACCCTAAGCTGTGCAAACTGACTTTGACACATGCTTCCTACCTGACATTCCCTTGCAATAACACGGGGTCTGAAACACCAGGACCGAAACCAGTAAAACCCTGACCCCAAACAAACCTTACTGTTTTTGTAAGTTGACCGTTTTGTTTGTTTTCTAACAACGAGGAAAACACACATCAAGGAGGCACACAGGAGAGACAGCCTTCTGCCTCCAGGGTCTGATGGGTCAAAAGAGGAGAATTCGACCCGAGACTTGAAGAACTTATAGGATTTCAGGATGCAGAAGGGAGAGAACGGGAAGGTGGAGGAAGAAGCTGAGGAGGCAAAGGCTGAATGTGGCGGGGTGGGGGGAGGCAGGTACTGAGACTCAAAGATCGCCCCTGGTCAGCTCTTCAAGGCTGCTGGTTTTCATATTGCATCAAAAACGTCTTACAGCATGATGGACCCCAACGCCAGCATGAAGCAGGCCAGCATGAGAACAGACTCACTGGTCACCATGAACGACTGTCACAAGGTCTTGCTGCTCTTTAGCTCTCAGCAGTTGTTCCGATGCCACATGGAATCTCTGGAGAGTAGCCACAACAGGGCAGCCATAGTTTTAGCCCTTGCATCCCCTCAGCTTTGAATCTCAGAGGGAACCGTGAGGTTTCCCCCGCCATCCCGCCTTACCGAGAATTTGCCCGAAGATCTCGCTGCTTCCCGGTGTCTCTGATTGGCTCACATGCCATTCCTACTGCTAGAGACGGAGTCTTATCTGCCACAAAGTGACCAAGAGACTGACCTGACACTGGGAAGAGCATGAGGACCCGAGTTCGAATCCCTCACACCTGTGTAGTGAAGGAGGGAGCTTTTAAGGAAGAATCGTAACCTTGTGGCATTTACACAAGGGCCAGCGTGAGTAAACTATTTTCATTTACTTTGAAAATTTGGATTTATAGATTTTTAAATTTGTATGTGTGTGTTCGGGGGCATGGGCCAAAGAACATTCATGTGCCCTCTTCCATATCTTTCTGCCTTTTTTTTTTTTTAAGATTGCGGGGCTGTCTCTCTTTGAGTCTGGAGTTCCCAGAAGGCTAGAGTGGAAGCCAGTGAGTTCCAGCTACCCCCTGCCTCCACCCCACTCGGAAGCACTGTAATTATAGGTGCGCTCGGCCACACTGGACTTGGTTTATTTTGACGTGGACATTGGGAATGAAACTCAGGTCCTCATGCTCAGACAGAAGGACACTTATTCACTGAGCCATGCCCCTGCATGCATAGATTCCTGCCCTTGGAGAATCAGACCATCTATTGTGCCTTCTTTCTGTACACAGAGCAATAGTTTGCTCCAGCCATGGCAAGACCAACCTCTGCACCCACCCACTGCCATGCATATACTGGCGTTTCTTCTTTTTTTTTCTTTTTTTCTTTTTTTTCCCGGAGCTGGGGACCGGACCCAGGGCCTTGTGCTCCCTAGGCAAGCGCTCTACCGCTGAGCTAAATCCCCAACCCCTATACTGGCGTTTCTTTGGGCTCTGCAGGGGCTTGCGTTTTTACCTCTCAATACCTTGATTACATAAGTGACCTGCTTCTCCCCACAGAGGAGACATGTCCAAAGCACAGGTGTCCCATGGAGTTCTCCTTCAGGACCCACAAGCCCCCAGGATCAAATGCCTGGGTACCCACAAACCTCTGGGGAGCAAATACCTGGGGACCCACAAGTCTCTGGGGCCAAACGTTTGGCTTAATTTTTTTGTTTGTTTTTTGTCTTTTCTTCCTTATTTTATTGTGACAATGGGGATTGAGCTCAGGATGTACAGTGCAAGTCTCTCCCAGGCTTCATTCGCAGTTCTCACCCTCATTATTACGGCATCGTTAGTGGTGTTTTCCCTACAGGGCCCTTGGGTTCTGCTTCCAGAAGATGGAAAACTTATTTAAAGCCCTCCTCATCCCCAGTGGGTAGAGCTCTGTGAAGAATATTGGCATAATATGGTCATTTATTTTAAGTTTTAATTATTAACTTTGAGTTGTGTGTATATGCATGTGTGATCTGTGTAATGTGTGTATGTGTATGTGTGAATGTGTAATGTGTATGTATTGTGTGTAGTGTGTGTAGAGGTGTAAGAGTGTGTACTGTGTTGTGTTTGTGTATATGTGTATAGTATACGTATGAGCAAGTATGCACATGTGCAATGTGTGTATGTGTGAATGTATGTGGTATATATGTTCACGTGTGAGTGTATGTAGTATGTGTATGTGTATCTGTGTGTGAGTGGCTGTATATAGTGCGTGTATGTGTGTGTGTGTGTGTGTGTGGTGTCACATGTAGTATGTGTTTGTACATATCTGCTTTTGGGACTCTTTACCTACAAGGAATTTGTTTTTTATTGCAAAACTTTTGAAGCTGAATGAAAGCAGAGAAAGAGTTGAGCTTCGTTGTGCCCATTGCTGAACTTCCACACTTTCCCAGCATCCCCTTTTTATTTTTAATTTTAAAAAAAGTTTCCTAGGGTAATTTAAAGTCAGCTGGGCCACTTCTCATAGACACTTCCTCACTGAGAGAATTTATTTTTCCACTCTGTTCCCCTGTGAAATTGTCACATCTAACCAAGCTAATGAGGATGGCGTCTGACTTCTGGCTTAGGCTACTTCCGGTTCTCTATCTCCGGTTCTCTTTGACATCCTCTTCCTGTCGGTCTGTGAGTGTCACGCTCTCCAGATCATCCTGCCTGCCTTCTTCAGCAAATCCTACCGCCTGAGCCACCAGAACCATCAGTTTCATGCTCTCAAAGCTACATTTGCTTGTGCTTTATCTCCGAAACCTTTTTATTCTACAGCAGTACACTCTCACACCATTTTGGGTGGGGGGTGGGCTTACTAGGTAGCTCAGGCTGGCATCAAACTCCTGATGGTTCTTTCCCTGTGTCCTGAGGGCTGAGGTTGCAGACTGCTCCCCCGCCACTGATTTGTTAGAGGGTCTGGGACTTGTGGTCCTGGTGGTTGGAATGAGAAACGTTCCCCAAAGGGTCACGTATTGTAACACTTGGTACCCTGTTGTTGGCGCTGCTTGGGGGGAGTTAGGGAATGCCTAGGAGGTGGAGCCTTGCTGGAGGAAGTACGTCAGGGGGCGGGGCTTGGAGTTGTAGAGCCTCATTCACGGATCTCTCCCTCCGCTCTTTGTCTTGTGGTCCAGCCTCGAATCCCTGTAAACATGATGTCCTGACATGATGTCATGATGGGCTATATGGTTCTGGAACTGCAAGTCAGCACCAACCCTTTCTCTCTTAAGTTGCCCTTTGCTGGCATGGTCCACCCATCACAGCAGAAAAGAAAGAATACTACAGTCAGATAGTCTCCTAGCCTGCTGCCGCTGGAAGCTTCAGAGCTTGGTTCTGCCTTGCATAGATGTTAGATCCTGAAAACTAGATTCAGCCAGCCTACTGCGACATCCCACTCTGGGTACAAAGAAATGCCCAGGTGAACCACCAGCAGCCACAGACACCGTACACATCTGAATCAAGTAGGCTGGCTTACTGGATGCCGCTGAATGAAGGGCTGGCTTAGCTAGTTTCTGTAGGAGGACTCTAAGGGAGCAACTTGGGCTGTAAACTTCCCGGAGGAGAAAGCTCTGGTTCATAGTTTCAGCTCACACTGGGTTCAGCTAAAGGTCAATCGGTTGTAACATCCGTGGTAAGGCCTGAGGAAGGTTTTGCTCTACCCTGGACCTCACCTGAGGAAACCGGTCTGAGGCATGGAGTCCTTAACATGGCGTGCTCCCATCAACAACACACATCCACTCAGCCTTTTGTCTGCTCTTTACACATTCTCTCAGAGCTTCCTCTACTCCCTATAGTCTCATGTAGCCCAGGCTAGCTTCAGACTCATCAGGTAGCCCAGGATAACCTTGAATTTCTGGTTCTCCTGTGTCTGCCTCCTGAGTGTGGAGAACTACAGACATCCACTACCTTGTTTAGTGTATGAGCTGCTAGGACCGAACTCAGGCCTCATGTGTGCTAACAAGCACTGTATACACTGAACTAACCCTCAACCCTAGTCTAAGTCAACTTACAAAATTCTCTTTCACGTTTATTTATTGTATGTTGGGGTAGGGTGGGCGGGCAGAGGCCAACTTGTAGGTGTTAGTTCTTCCTTGACACTACATAGGCTCCAGGGATTGAATTCAGGTCATCAGACTTGGCTGCAAGCCCCATCAACCTGTTGTGCCATCTTGCCAACCCAGTTACAAAGTAGGTAAGTGGGATCAGTGACAACAGACTTAAGTATCTGTGCTGAAGTCCTTTTTTTTTTGTTTGTCTGTTTAATAACCTTGTCTTCATTTGAAAGTGTGGTGAAATACAATGTAACATTTCGTGCTTCTTGTGTTTTAAGAATTTATTGGGGCTAGAGAGATGGCTCAGTAGTTAAGCGCTCTGACTGCTCTTCCAGAGGTCCTGAGTTCAATACCCAGCAACCACATGGTGGTTCAGAAACATCTGTAATGGGATCCGATGCCCTCTTCTGGTGTGTCTGAAGACAGCAACTGTGTACTCGCATACATAAAATAAATAAACACATCTTTGAATGAAAAGAATTTATTTTTATAACTTTTAATTACTTGTGTGTATATGCATGTGTATACATGCTTGTATACGTGTGTGTGTGCACGTCAGTGTGTGTGTGTGTGTGTGTGTGTGTGTGTGTGCGCGCGTGAGCGCGTGCACTCATACAATGAGTGCAGGAGATGAGAGGGTGTTGGATGCCATGGAGCTGAAGTTGGGAATCACCCAACAGGACTGCTGAGAGCTGAACTTGAGTCCTTCAGAAGAGCAGTAAGTGTTCTTAACCACTGAGCCCTCTCTCCAGCCTCTGCTTTACCCACTAAAGCATACATTTTACAAGTGTTAAGTGTCCTTGTGTGCTGCAGGGAAGCCTGTCGCCTTGTAGAACTGAAACCATACCCTTTTTTTTCCTTTTCTTTTCTTTTTTTCGGAGCTGGGGACCGAACCCAGGGCCTTGTGCTTGCTAGGCAAGTGCTCTATCACTGAGCTAAATCCCCAACCCTAACCATACCCTTTAAATACAGGCTTCTTTTCCCTTCTCCCAGGCTCTGCAGAAGCATTCACCTTCTGCTTCTACGAGTCTGGCTCCTGTTGGTTCCTCATATAAATATATGTCTCTGAGCCCGACTTTTAAACTTACTTATTCATGTTGGATGTGTCAGGGGGCATATGTGTTTGCCAAGTGTGCAAGTGACCAGGGCATTGGGTGTCTTCTATCGCTTGCCACCATATTGCCTTGAGACAGTGTCTCTCACTGAAGAGGAAACTGTTTCAGTGAGGGTGTCTGGCCAGTGAGCGCTGGTGATCAGCTGTCCCCACCATCCCAGTGCTGTCGTTACAGGCACGAAGCTTGCCTGACTTTTTCCATGGGTCATGAGGGTTTAAACTCAGGTCCTCGTGCTTACAGATCAAGCTTGAGCTGAGCACAGGCAAGCAAGCCAGCAAGCACACATTTGCCTCTCTCTGGTCTTGACTGTGGGTTTGAAGTGCCAGTCATTTTGAATATCTGCTCCTTGCATCTCGAGCACCACTGAGCTATGTATCTGCCAGCCCTTTTTGTCTTGAGTTCACTTGGCACAAAGTCCTCAAGTTCATCATGGCAAGGAAGTGCCAGAATGTCCTAGGTAGGTAACACTCCATGGTACACTTTGCTTATTCATTCACCTATCCGTTTTCTGTACCGGCAGTTCCTCTGTTGAGTGTGAACCAGAGATTTTCTATAAAGAGTTGTTCTCCCACTATCACAAAATACAACTTGTAACACGACTTAGAATCACCTGGTAGCAGTCTTAAAGAGGGACTGTATAGACTGGGTTAGCCTATCGTCAAGCTCACGGGGGTGTCTTATTAAGTTAACTGATGAGGAAAGACCTAGCCCACTGTGGGCAGCACCATTCCCTAGGCTAGGGACCTGAGTTATATAAGGGTGAAGAAATCGAGTGGAGCACAAGCAAGCCAGCCAGCACGCACACATTCACTTCTCTTTTGTCTTGACTGTGGGTGTGACATAGCTATCTGACTATCTGTTCCTCCTTGACTTCTCCCAGATAATAGGAAGTAACTTGGAATTGTAAGCTAAAATAAGCCTGCTCTCCCTAAGTTGCTTTCTTTCCTAGTTATCACAGCCACAGAAATGAAACAGGAACAACTACATGATGTGCTTCACCCATGGGGTCTTCTGCTGACAGAGTGCCCCTCTCAGGGTTCCATGGGGACCCTGTAAGGGTGTTTCTTGTGTCCTTTGTTTTCCCAGGCGGAAGCCACTGAGTGTTTACTCATAACTGCTGACATTTGCATAGTGTGGTGTGCCCTGTAGGCCTAGATCTTTATCTCTGTTCTCCTTTCCTACACAAGGAAGTTGGGCAAGATGAACTCTAGAACCTTCCTTCTCAAGGCCCTGCTCTCAAAATCTCCTTTACACTTGGTTCACTTCTTTGATTTTTTTTGTCTTGTGACCCAGAGTCAGTTTGCAAAATTGCATTGTATAAACATGGAAATTACCACTCAATCAAAGTCCCCCCACCCCGATTTTTCCATGTAGTTTTCAGTCCAGGGGTATTTTCCTCAATCCAGGTGACATTTGACAATATCTAGAAACATTTTTGGCTGACACATGAATTAGTCGTATTTCCATTGCTATAGTAAAATGCCTGAGACAATCAACTTACATTAAAATGTTTACTTAGTCTCATCCAGAGATGTTGGTCCATGACTGTTGATCTGGTTCCTATGGAGCCTGGGGTAACATGGGTCATCATGTGGGATCATGTGGTAGGGGAAGGCTGCTCATGTCAGGTGACCAGGAAGCAAAGCACAGGTGGGGGGGGGAGGAGAGAGGGTCAGGGTCTCAATCCCTATTGAAAGCACACCCCCTGTCTTAATCTTTTTCTTTGCTGTGGCAGAAAAGACTTGATAGAGGTCACTTAAGGAAGGAAGGGTTTATTCTGGCTCATATTTTAGGGATGCAGTCAGCCCATCATGGTAGGGACAGCATGGCAGCAGGAGTGGCTGGTCACATGACATCCGCAGTCAGGAAGCAAAGAGAGATCAATGCTGGTGCTCAGCTCACTTTTTCTTTTTTATTCAATTCAGCATCCCAGCCTAGGAGATGATGCCACCCACAGTCAGGGTGGATCTTCCCACCTGGATTAGTTTACTCTCACTTGCTTATAGACATGCCCCTAGATAGTTTTAGATTCTGTCTAGTTGGCAATCAACATTCACCATCATGGTGGACATAACTTCAAAGGACCCACTGCTAGTGACCTATTTCTACAACTTGTGACCTACTTCTACTGCTAGTGACCTACTTCTGCCAGCCAGGTCCCTCTTTCAGAGGCACCACAGCCTTCAGATGGTGTCATAGCCAAGGACCCAGTATTTAAAACAAACCTATAGGAGATATTCTAGATTCAGACCATGACACTTTACTGACCTGAAGTCCTTTAGCTAGGGCCCAACTTTTTTAAAAGATCCACTGATACCACGGGCTGGTGACCAAGCCTTTTCATAAGCCTTTGGGGACAACTCTGGTCCAAATAATAACAGCCCACGTGGGAGGTGCTCTTGGCATCTCATGAGGACAAGTTGAGGTTGCTGGTGGGCGTTTTTCAGCGAACACCCTTTTGTCAGTGTCATCCAACCCCAACTATGACAAGGTGGATGCAAGACAAGCAGTGGAGATAAAATTGTATTGGTTCAGGTCAATATGTACTCAAGTAAGCATGTGTGAAAAATGGCCTCATCTGAGGCCAGGCATGGGGGTGACTCAAAGGGAAGATGGCTCGCCTAGCATGCACTAAACCATGGAATGGAGCCCTGGCATAGCATAAACTGGGTAAGGTGGCATTTTCATGTTTGTCATCTCAATAGTTACGAGGTGGAGGCAGGTAGATCAGAAGTTCAAGGTCACCCGAAACTACTTAGCAAGTTCAAGGCCAGCCTGGGATATAGGAGACCCGATCTCAGAGGGAAAAAATGTGCATATCTAAGTATTCCAATCCCCATAAAGTAGACCCGTGGGACAGCCTGCCCTCAGCATATTTATGGAACAGCCATTGACGTTCCTCCACAGCCTCTACTTTGGTCTTATTTCTGGCACCGAGTTAGCCTCTCGAGACCTTTCTATTATTGGCTTGAGGAAAAGATTAATGGACAATTTTTATTGCTTTCAGCGAATGGAAACATTTTAAGTCAGAAAGGTTTTTTTTTTTTAACTTGGAAAAGAAACATAAAAATGAAGTCTTAAAATTTGTGGTTCCAGTTGTGGCTTGCTTCGTGGCATTTTGATTGATGAGATGAATGTTTTTAATTGACCTAGCATTATCTTTAAAAATTTATCTATTTGTGTGTGTGTGTGTGTGTGTGTGTGTGTGTGTGTGTGGTGTGTGCATGGGTGAGGGAGTGTGCCACAGCTTGTGTAGAGAGGTCAGAGGACAACCTCGGTGGATGCTGGGTGTGCTGTCCACTTGACATATGACATATGCTAGGTTTCTCGAATAGGAAGAAACTCAAAATTGAGAAAATGCCTCCATAAGATCAGGCAGTAGGCAAACCCATGGGGCATTTTCTTAATTAGTGGTCAGTGGGGGAGGGCCCAGCCCTTTGTGGTTTGTGCCATCCCTGGGCTGGTGGTCCTGGGTTTTATAAGAAAGCAAGCTGAGCAAGCCAGTAAGCAGTACTCCTCCATGGCCTCTGCATCAGTTTCCTGCCCTGTTTGAGTTTCTGTCCTGACTTCCTTCAGTGATGGACTATGGTATGGAAGGGTAAGCCAAATCAACTCTTTCCTGCCTAACTTGGCTCTCCGTCACTGTGTTTCATCATAGCAATAGTAACCCTAACTAAGACACTAGGAATTGAACTCAGGTTATCTTTATAAGCAGAGCCACCTTACCAACACTGTTCTGTTAGACCTTTTTTTTTTTTTAAAGTACACCTATTGGTTTATTTTAATGTACATACACATGTGTATGATGTTTGCTACAGTCCATGTGTGGACGTCAGAGGACAAGGTGTAAGAGTCTCGGGTGGAACTCAGGTCATGAAGCTGGTACTACATTACTTTTACCCGCTGGGCTATCTTGTCTACCTTGGCATTCTACATTACTTTTACCCACTGGGCTATCTTGTCTACCTCGGCATTACCTTTACTAAAATAGTTGTCTTCCTCCCACAGCATCTTCTGTATGACATGTCTTTCTGCAGTCCTTTCTCTGCTGCCTTTGTGCGGACTCTGATGCTAAACTGCATATACTCTTAGCAAAGGCTCACGTGGTGCGCTCGTACAAAAACAAAAGCAAACAAAAAACAAAAGACCACCAACAAAGTAACTTGTGGACTAGTCCTTGGGATCTGATTTTTAAAACAAACAAGGAATTTATCAGAATTAAGAAATTTCAGCTCTTGATCTCTACCATTTAATTTTGAAGGAAGCAGAAAATTTGATGTCCCGGCTACATTTATGCACTAGTTTACATCAAATCCCTCCTCATTTCCATGCCAACACTATCCACATGGATTATTGGATTTTATTCAAGAAATAAATTTGCAGTCTCTACACCGTATTATTTTCCTCACAGATGCTGGTGACTGTCTTCGGCTGGGTACTATCGTCGAGGGCACATTCAGATATGACAGCACAAGGACAGGTACTAAGAACATTTGCCTGATTTTGAAGAGCCACACAGTTCCTGAATTCTCCACAGCGCCGAGGCTTATCTCCAGGCACCATGCTGTCTTATCTGAAGTTTTCTTCCTTTCTTCTTCCTGAGAAGATTTATAACCCAGAAAAGGCACGCCATGATTTCTGCTTCTAAAATTGTATTCTGGTCGTTTTATTTTGTTACATTGCTCCCCGTTGGCTGTATGCTGCTGAACAATCTACTAATTCCCAGAGCACAGTTGACTTTGTAGGCACTACTGACCATTATCTTTGCTGTACCTTTATAGAATGTTAATAAATCCCAGGTTATTGCAACTTTGTAAAGTTCTATTAAAGGCAAGCTAGGCATGATGCAGGTAGGAGAAATGGACCAGCACTGTATTTCTATAATGCTACAGAGAATTAATCTTTAAGTCTAGAATGGGGGAAAAATAGGAAAATTGGCTTTGTAAAAGTTAACTTTCTTCTTCTTCTTTTTTTTTTTTTAAGACACACGTTTTCAAGACTTAAGTGACACACTCGGGCTGATCTCTAAGCATAAGAGTTTATTTCCTTTTAAAAGAATTCTCTTGGTTTATTATTTTGTTTGTAGTGTGTGTAGGCGGGCACACACATGCTGTGGTGCGTAGGTAGAGAACCAGAGGACAACTTACAGGCATGAACTCTCTCATCCCAGTATGAGGCGGACAAGATGGTGGGTGATGGGACCATCCTGAGGGCCAAGGTGAGGGAGGGAAGCAGGGGAGGATGCTCTGGAGAGAGAATGGAGCTGACCGAAGAAGGAAGCTGCCACTGGTGAGCCGAGGGCCCTCAGTTCTTGTCCCTGGCATCCCACAGTGTGCCTGACAATCTGAGTTTCATCCCTGTGGCACAGCACGGAAGGAGAGAACTGACACTGACTTTTACAAGTTATCCTTTTACTTCCACAGGTTCACTGTGGCGTGTACACACACACACACACACACACAGAGGCATGCATGAACACACAGACTCTGTTTCTGGTTTTGGAGATGAGGTGGGGTGGAGGAGTCTCATGTAGCTCAGGCTAGCCCTGAACTCACAGATGATGGGATGACTGTGAATTCCTGACCCTTCTGCCTCTAACTCCTGAGTCCTGGAATTACTACCAATTTGGTTTATGTGGTTCCCTGTAAGTGAGGGAAGTCCTCTACCACAACTGAGCCACGTCTCCAGCTCAGCCTTTCACGATGACTTGTACCTTAGAATGTCAGCCCATCTTGCTTGGTATGAAGACAGTAATTTGCCTTCTAGCTTCCTGGAGCTTATTGTGAGACATTCAGAGCCCAGAACACTTTCTCTTTCCCAGAAACCAAGGAGCGAGCGGGACTCCCAGCAGGCTGCTCCAAGCAGAATTCCTTTGGACTCAGGTCTCTGTCCCGGGCTTTGCTCCAGGGCCAAGATCTGTATGCAGAGGTCTCTGTTCCCTTCCTTAATAGTCTGTGGTCATTGGTGTATTTCACGGTGGTGTGTGCTGTACAGTAGACACTGTCCCCCTCCTAGAGGGAACATATCTATCTCCAGTCAGTTCTGGGGGTAGGTGACAGGCTGAGCTCCTTCTTGGGCTGCTTGGGGGTGGGAGTGGGGCACTGCTCGAAGTTTCCAGTGGTCTGTGGGTTGATGAGGGGAGCCTCAAGTCTCCTCGTAAGTGGTCAGTGTTCTTTTACCACATTTCTTGGCAGAGAGAGAAAGTAAGAACTCAGACTCTGGAGCCAGAGGATCTGAGCCCAGAGCTACTTGTTAGCGGTGCAACACAGGGTGTTTCAGTACAGGTGACATGGGCTAACACAGCTGGTGCTTAGAACACTGCTCCCTGCGAGTTAGGTGTTCATGGTGACCAGCTGTTATTATTGAAGTCCCTGCTGAAATGACTCAGTAGTCAGGTGTGCTACATATAAAACACTTTATTATAAAATGCCCAGTTGCATGGTGTTTGAGAAGGCACGGGGCAGCGCCTTCCCCTCTTGCCTCCCATTACCCATGGGAGACCAGTGTACCGACTCAGACAATCATCTTCTGTGTCCCGTGCTGAAGGTCATCAGGCCTTAGACCCTCAAAGAACCGGCAGCACTAGGGGCCTCTAGGCACCTCCCTCACAATTCACTCCCACACGGCCATCATTTTATCCATCAGACAGTCCTAGGTCCTTTTGGCCAAGGCTGGAGCCATGTTCTCCACGGGTTCAAGGCTCAGCGAAGAAGGCAAGCACAAAACTTGGTTTCTCTTTGAAACCCAGCAACTGTGGTGGAAGTGACAACCTTGGTCTAAAGGGAGTCACTAGGGATCCTGTCCCTGCCCAGGAGAGGAGTGTGTGGGCAATGATCCCGAGTGGGAGAGGAAGATGGAGAGGGTGCCAAGGCCACAATGCCTTGCCATGGTTCAGAGCATCACAAACTCCCAGCATCCTTCTGGCGCCCCTACTCTGCGAGGCTCTGTGAACCGTTCTTAGTAACTCCCTCTACCCAGAATCCCCATCACAGTGGCTAAGTGTGCCTTGACCCCCTCGACTGGGGCTGGAGTGGCTTTGGCGAAGTCTGTTGGTGTGGAGGGTGAGACAGGAGGGAGCGTAGTCAGAGAGTCTTTCAATCGGGTGGCCGGGCCTCGGGGGCCTTTGCCTGGACCTCGTCATACTTCGGTGGAGGAGTCAAAGGCTCGATAGAGGGAGGGGGAACGTTCTTGTCTGGGAGGGTGATCCTGAAGTCTTTGAGGTGAAGCTTTTCGGATTTAATCCTTCGAACTTTGAGTGGCTTCAGGCGTTTGGCCAGCTTGGAGTTTTGCCTGTCAGGAGCATGCCCTGGGCTGGTCTCTGTCTCTGCCCTGGTGCTAGTGGGGGTTGCCTCGTCGAGCCCAGTTAGCGATTCATAGGAGGGGAGAGAGATGCTCAGCCTTGGGTTCTGCTCCTGGTCCCTGCTTTCTGGGTAGCCCGTGTTCATCACTTCCTCGTAGCTCGGTACGTAGTACCGTGAGGAGGCCTCCTCCTCCTCTTCCTGGCTGCAGGACAACAAACACAAAGCATCAGTCAGCACACACTCGTCATTGAAAGTTCGCAGAAGGTGGACTCGGGGTTACATTCGAATACTAGGTTCTTACATAGGAACTCTGCAAACCACCTGCAGGCTCTAGAAATAATTGGTAAGTGTTTGAGCATAGAGGAACCAAAAAAAAAAATAGAAGAACCTATTTTCCATTGCCAATGGCACCATAGGTAAGGGCTTCCATTATGCCCATTTTACAGATGGGGAAACAAATGAATCAAGGTTGCGATGGTTAATGCGATTTGTCAACTTGACAGGATCTAGAAGCACCTAAGAGAGAAGCCCCGTTGGGCCTGCCTGTCCATGAGACCTATTCTAAATGTGGGCGGCACCATCCCATGGGCTGGGGAGCTGGACTGAATAAAGAGGAGAAATTGAACTGAGTACCAGCGTCCATCTCTGCTCAATTAGCTTTGAGCTCCCTGTGTAACAGAGGATGACCTTGAACTTTGAGCTTCTTGCCTCTGAGTCCTGAGTACTGGTAATTCAGGTGTCCCCACCAATGTATGTGGTGCTGGGGTTAGAACCCAGGACCTATGGCTTGTTAGGTAAGCACTCTACCAACTGAGTCACATCCCCCAGATGTCTCAGAATGTGTCCCTGTCATTCAGCAGCAGGTAGCTGGCTCTGCTTCTTTGGACTAACAGTAATACAGCAAATATGGTCTCTTTTTTTCTTTCTCTTTTTGGTGGTGGGGATGGGACCAGGGCCTTCCCCAAGGAAGACCAGCGTTGTACCATTGTGGTACATGCCTGGTCGGCATGTGTACTGTCATGGTCAGAAAATGAGACAGGGTATGGTTTAATCCTAGTATTGGGGAGGAAGAAGGGGGCAGATCTCTCTGAGTTTGAGGCCATCCCACTCTGCATATCGAGTTCTAGGCTAATCATGGCTACACAGTGTCAGAGAGAGAGGTGGGAGAGAGGGAGAGGAGGAGAGGGGGAGAGAGGGAGAGAGGGAGAAAGAAAGTGAGACTAATATTTCTGACATAAAGCACCCTCCCTCCTTGATATCTTGTAAAGGAAGAAAATACAAACTTTGCAAATCCCTCCACCTGCATTCCCTAAAACAAAAACAAAACCCTAATCTTTCCACCCAGAGGCAATCATGCTGAGTACCATGGTCCCTGTCTGTCTGCCGCTGTCCCTCTCGAGCCCACCCACAGTGTCTCACATTCTGGAGCCTTCTAAAGGCTATACCACTATAATGTCTCATTCTCAGTGATGTGGGGATTGCTCTGCATTAAGGAACGCAGGTCAGCCATGTCTGGGGGAATCGCCAATCTATCTACCTGTCTTTTATTTGTGCATGCCCACCCACGTGCTTGTGTCATGGTGCACACATGGAGGTGGGAGGTGAGCTTCATGTGGGTTCCTGAGGTCAAACTTAGGTGGTCAGGCTTGGCAGCAGGCTCTTTTACCCATCGAACCATTTTGCTGTCCCCATAATGTTCATGGAATACTGTCCTTCTAATTCTCTGATGCTAGAACCTTCCTGTCTTGGCTGACGTAGGTGAGAGAGGGGCCTGGGAGGACAAAGTGTCTTTTTTTTTCTTTTTCTTTTTTTTCGGGGCTGGGGACCGAACCCAGGACCTTGCGCTTCCTAGGCAAGCGCTCTACCACTGAGCCAAATCCCCAACCCCACAAAGTGTCTTTTTATTTGTACGCCAGGATTAATGAGGTGGAACAGCTATGAAACCATTGCTTGTCACCTCTCTCTATCTTCTGACCAGTATGCACATCTTTTGTGTCGATTCACGGGGCTCTTTTATGATGGAGGGAGGGGTTCATCCTCATCGTCATCTTGAGATTAGGCATCACCTAGGAGACACGTCTCTGGGATGTCTGTGAGGGTCACTGGGAGTAGATGAAGCCCTGTGTCAATGTGCACTGTTCACATGAATAGGACCGTGTCAAGAATGCCAATGTCCCAGACTCGGGAATGGCAAGGCCTTTTTCCTGGTCTACGGTTGACCAGTAGGAGCAGAAAGTACTGACTGCAGTTTCCTCCCCATGGCTGCAGCTTAAGGCTACTTCCTCCACAGAGACCCCCCTAAGGTGGTGAATTTCCTGGCTGTGGCTGGTGCCTCTCCATTAGAGTGTGCATGACCCACTCAGTCCCAGATTTACTTGTGGTTGTCACGTGTTCATTCCCTGTGGCCCCATCAAGGTCAAAGCCATGCATATGGAGACCAGGGGAGTTTCCAGGGAGGTTTAACTGTGTATGGTAGATCCACCCTGACTTAAATGTGAGCAACACCATTTATGGGCTGGGTCTGGATGAAGCGGAAGAAGAAGACAGGGACCTGAAAATCAACATTCATTTCTTTCTGCTTCCTGAGTTCCCACATGATGTAACCAGCCACCCCAGGCTCCTGCGGCCGCACCTTCCTGTCCACAATGGACCCTAGCCTCAAACGGAGAGACGGAATAAAGCCTCTGTCCTTAAGCCAACTCTGTGTATTTGGTCAGAGCAGCGAGAAGAACACCTAGTATGGATGCTGTGCTGAGTGCCTATGCTCCTTAGCTTGCACTGGCTAGAACAGTGGTTCTCAACCTTCCTAATGCTGCAACCCTTCAGCACTGTTCTTCATGTTACGGTGACGCCCCAGCCATATTCCCATTGCTACTTCATAACTGCAACTTTGCTGCTGTTATGAATCACAATATAAATATTTTTGAAAATGGAGATTTGCCCAAGGGATATCGATCCACATGTTGAGAAACACCGATTTAGCATGGCTTGGGAGACAGGCCTCTGAGAACGCCTGAGGCTGTGTGTGCAGGGCGTGGTGGTGTTGACTATGTCAATGGAGGTGGGAAGGTACACCCTGAATTGGGTGGCAGCATTTCATGACTGGATGAAAAGGAGACCCAGGGCCAAAGAGATGGCTCAGTGGTTAAGAGCACTGACTGCTCTTCCAGAGGTCATGAGTTCAAATCCCAGCAACCACATAGTGGCTCATAACCATCTGTAATGAGATCAGATAACCTCTTCTGGTGTATCTGAAGACAGCTACAGTGTACTTATATATAATAAATAAATATTTAAAAAAGAGAGAGAGAGAGACCCAGAACTGAGTGCAGGGCTGTCTGCATACATTAACTCATCCCTCTCTCTTCTTGACTCTCCCAAAATGACAGACCTGCAATTGTGAGCTAAATAGATCCTTTCTCCCTTAAGTTGCGTTTGTCAGAGTGCTTTGAGCACAGCAACAGAAATGTGTCTAAGAGAGACGCCAAACTTTTATTACATAGGCCCTATCTATCGTCTATCATTTAAATATGTTCGTGATATTTCTGACCAAGCAAAATAATTGTGCCTTGACCTTCTAAAATCAAAGTAGACACACACAGCACCTGGGACAGAGAGACAAACAACAGAGCGCTGGGACCCTAGGCCCCACCAGTTTCTGTGCTACACCATATTATCCACCTAGAAGCCTGCATCTAGTAAGCACAAGGCTGTTTGTAAAAATATGAGGCACCTTCCTTTAGGAGAGTGGAAATACAGACTCGGGGAGTAAAGTGCTCTCTCCACCATCCCGTGCGCAAGTGTGTCCCTACCCTAGGGTGGAGGGAGCAGTCACTTGGATCTTACCTGTCTTCCTCTTGGGAGGGGGGCACGGCTCCTGCCTGCTGCTGAATTCTGGCCAGCTCCTCACTCTGCCGCAGCTTCCTCTTGTCCCGGATGCTCAGGCAGATGGATAGCAGCAGCAACATCACGCCGGCCCCGACCAGCACGTAGGCCACTGAAAAAGTCTTGCTCTTGAGGATGCCACCACCTCCCTCTGTCTTGTTGCCCTGAGCCGTTGGCTTATCCGCAGGGCTGAAACCAGGAACCAGGTTCCACATGGCCATGATAACCCCGAGGACCAACATCCCCAGGCCGATGGCCGTCAGTGCGTAGTGCGAGCCGTTGGCCTTGGACTGGGCCATCATGGCAGCGGAACGGTGCAAGACCCAGCTCAAAGAGAGAAAATGAATGGAGAAGCAGTAGTGCCAACAGATACTCCTTTCACGGAGCAAAGAAACTCTCCTGTGTCACGGTGAAAAAAATCATCTGTAGACTCTCAAGCGATGACTCTCTTCAAATGGCTGGGGTGGGCCGAGCGGATGAGAGATCTGAAGAGGAGAGGGAAGGAGAGATCATCAGCTCCGTCTTGGGGAGGTTCTCTGGGAAGGAGGTACCAGGCAGGGCTGAGTCACCAGCCTGCACCCCTGTGCTGGAAGGGAAAACCAGATCTGTCCCTGCAGGAGGCCAGTGAGGTCAGTGCTCAGAGCAGCTGCAATGTGCTGTGAGGTTCAATGAAGTGTGGTCTGCTCTTGGCCCTCATGGGACTCAGGAGAGGGAAAGATGCCATTGCTGGGCCAGGGTCAGACACATCTCTGTCACCTGGGGGATGGGGAGCGGGGATGCAGCAGGAACAATGAGTCCTATCGAGTTAGCCGGCTGAGCTCAGTATACTACCCTGGCAAGGGACCCCTGGAAGACAGGCTCACCCCAGTAGCTAGTGGAGCAATACTGGAATACCCTGTAAGTGCAGGAGGGGGTGCGCAGACCAAGGTGCAGACTAAGGTCATGTGACCATCGTTCTAAGAAAAGGGATTCCCCCTCCAAGACAAGAAGTAGTGAGCCAACCAAATCCCTCTTCCGGTAAAGCCACTCAAAGATCCATGGGAGCTGGGATTCCAGAACCTTCGGTGACCGAGGGAGTCTAGAGGCAAGGCATTGAAGCTGTGGTTTAGGACAGATTTGGAGATCATGGAGGAGGAGAGGGCACGGTCCTAATCTGCCCAGTTTTCAGTCAGGGGGTGGGCAGGAGCCATTCCCGAGCAGGGCCGCCCAGTGGACGCTTAGATGGACAGGCCTTGTTTTTCAATCCTGCATTCTTTCCAGCCTTCTGAAAGCACAGCTGAGCACAGCTGATTGGGGAGCTTGAAACGTGATGCCGTGGAGATGTTTTCTTGTTAAACTTTCGCCTTCATCTGAAACTTGCCGCTTTGTTAAAAATTACTCTAAAAATATCTGGGACAACATCCTCTCTCAGCTTGAAGTCCTTGCCTTCCTTTTCTTCCACCCAGTAAATGTTTCTGGTGCATCTGGCTACCTGCGAGTTGCCGGGGGGATGCGGCAGATGCCTGGGTGAAGGAAGGAAGGGGACACTCGGGAAGTAGAGACAAGGAGTGACACGAAATGAAAGAGAGCGTGTGAGCTCTGGAGCTGGGCAGTGTGTGAGTGTGTGTGTGTGTGTGTGTGTGTGTATGTGTGTGTATGTATGTGTATGTGTGTGTGTGCGTGTGTGTGTATGTATGTGCGTGTATGTGTGTGTATGTGTGTGTATGTATGTGTATGTGTGTGTATGTGTGTGCGTGTATGTGTGTGTATGTGCGTGTATGTGTGTGTGTGTATGTGTGCGTGTGTGTGTGTGTGTGTGTGTGTGTGTGTGTGTATGTGTGTGTGTCTATGTGTGAGGGTGTCCTAGCTCAGGCTGTGGCTTCTGGAAGCTTCCAAGAAGGAATGTTTTATTGCTGTGAAAGGACCACATGCAGAATTCACAGTTGTGTGCATAGGCACACATGAGTATGTGTGTATGTGTGTATGTATGTATGTATGGCTATGTATGTACAGGTACACATGTATGTATGTGAATGCATGATCAGGGGTGTGTGTGACCACATATGCCATGTTTACATGTGCAGAAGGCATATGAGCACATGCTATGTGTTGTAAGAGTACAGGCGTGTGGAAGCTGTTTGTGGTATACAGAGCACAGACAGCTACAGTAGGACCAGGGGGACCACCTTGTCATAATACAGGTTGCTTGTTTTGTTTTGGAGACAAAGTCTCATGTAGCCCATGCTGACCTTGTACTTATTATATAGCCCGGATGACCTTGAACTTTTGATTCTCCTGTCTCCACTTCCCAAGTGCTGGGATCACAGTCTGCAACACCACATCTGGTTTGTGTGGTGCTGGGGCTGGAACCCAGGGCCTTTCATGCCTGCTGTGGAAGCCATCTGAGAACAACCTAGGAGGGCAGTGACTCCAGTGGCAGCATTCTTCAGAACCCATGCTCTCCAACCCATGAGCCCCTGGGCCTGGGAAAATCAGGTTCCCACTGGGCCGCTGTTTGTTGACCGCTCGTGGACCTGTGGTATATTTAGCCCGGTTTGCTTTCCCTTGCCGAATATACACAGAAGCTAATTTTATGCTTAGCCGATTTGGGCCACAAAGCCTTCAGCATGTCCTTAACAAGTAGCAACCTGGAGTGGGGACAGATAGGGTATCTGGCTCTGACAAGCTGCTCTCTAGAGTCCAGAGCTGGACCTGCCCATCACCACTCACGTTTGAGACAGTCTGGCGACACAGGGATGATGCTGTATCTTGGGTTTTGAAGTGCACCGTTAGCAGAGGGAAGAGGGGTCACCTACTCGGGGATACTGGGGAGGCTCTGGGCAGACTCCTGCACTGCTGTCATGCTAAAACCTTCAGGTACAGATCCACCTATGAAAGCGAGAGACAAGGTTCTATGGTAGCCGTGGGCATTTTGCTTCTGTGAGACTCATAGTGAGACACCGTTTTGCAGGCTGGGAGCTTGAGGTGGACCTCGATAAAAATCGGTAGTGGGAAAAGTCAAGGGGAGCTATGGAGATGGCTCCTTCGATAAAGTGCTTGCTGGACACTCATTGGGACCTGAGTTCAAATCCCTAGGACTGAAGTAAAAAGCCAAGCACAGCCGTGTGTGCCTGTAACTCTAGGACTGTAGAAGGTGGAGGCCGTGGGATTGCTGGGGCTTGTTGACCGCAAGCCTAGCTCCAGGTTCTGCAAGAGAGACCCTGTCTCAAAGGTATAAGGTGGAGAGCAATAGATCAGGACATATGACATCCTCCTCTGCCATCACACCATAGACATAGGTTTGACCAACTGCACAAATGTGCACATGCCACACAGACAGATAGACACACATACACATAAACATACATACACACATACATACATACACATACACACACAAACACACACACAAACACACACATACACACATGTACACATACATACACAAATACATACCTACACACATACACGCACATACACACACAAACATACATACACACACGCACATACACACACAAACACACAAACATATACACACATACACACACATACACATGCACATACCTACACACATACACATACAAACATATACACACACAAACACACATACACACATGTACACGTACATACACAAATACATACCTACACACATACACACACAAACATACACACATGTACACATACATACACATATACATACCTACACACACAAACATACACATGTACACATACATACACACATACATACCTACACACACAAACATACACACATACACACACAAACATACACACATACACACACAAACACACAAACATACACACACATACACATACACATACACATACCTACACACATACACACACAAACATACACACATACACACATACACACACAAACACACAAACATACACACACATACACATACACACATACACATACACACATACACATACACACATACACATACACACACATACACATACACACACATACACATACACACATATACATACACACACATACACATACACATACCTACACACATACACAAACACACACATACACACATGTACACATACACACATACACACACATACACACACAAACATACACACAAACACATACACACACACAAACACACACACATACACAAGAGGGAGAGAGTGTATGTGTGTGTGTGTCAAAACTCTGTGTAACTACCCCAGGCTGAGGAATGAAGGCCGTCTACAGGTGACACTGGTCCCCAACCCTTTCATGGTCTTCTCCATGCTAACCACAACTCCAAAGAAGAAAATGGCAACACATCCATGCAAAACCATGAGGCATAAAGGTCATGCCCAAGAGGGAAACGACAGGCTCTGATCTGAGATCCTGAATCACAACCCTCTACTAGGTTTCCACGTGACATTCCTCCCCACGATTAGATACCACCATCTCAGTCTGTGACGATCTCATTTTGGCTTTCCTTGGTCCCCGTATCCAAGTCTCAACTTCCAGAAAGGCGGCTTTTGTCTGCCTGACTCCTGGCACAATGTGGCAGGAATGCAACAGGCCCTTAATAAATACCTGTGGACTGGACAAATGAATACCTAGCAGGCTTAAATGTTGAGCCCCTATCTCCATCAATGAGGGAAACTCCAGGCCCAGGTGGACACTGACAGGAAAGGATTCCTAAGGTCTAACTCAGGAGTCATGGTGTACCTGTATCTTCAGATGCCAATGAGAATGAAGGTGACTGGGATCCTATCACACTTCCTGGAAGGTCTGAGGTTGCAGCAGCCCAGCTCTCTGGCCCTTCCCAGGAGAGATCAGCCTCCCTGAGCTGGGGGAGGAAGTCTCAAATACCAGAGTGCTCCCTCTGCCTGGCGGAGGCCCAAGGGAGTCTTGGCTGCTCATTCTCAGCCAGGCCCAGTTTCCATAGACTGCAAGTTCAAGACCATCGGTGAAATGAAACCAGACAGTAAGGACTGGGGACTGGCTCAGTGGTAAGGCCCCTGCCTCCCTGTATCCCAGCAGTTCTCGACCTCCCTAACACTGCGACCCTTTAACACAGTTTCTCATGTTGTGGTGACCCCCCAGCCGTAAAATTATTTTGTTGCTACTCCATGGATGTAATTTTGCTACTGTTATGAATCGTAATGTAAATATCAGATATGCAGGATATCTGATATGCAATACCCAAGGGGGTCACGATGCACAGGTTGAGAGCCACTGCTGTATCTCATTTCCCAGCACTGTGAATTCAAAACAGCAAACCCTGAAAACGGACTTCAGCGGCTGCAGGGCAGACAGCCCAGGCTGGTCTTCTGAGCCCTGCTGGGTTGCCCTGCAGCATAGGAACTGAGAGATGGCTTGTCAGACCAAGGTGAGGGCTTGCCGCGCCTCAGAGACCGCTGGCCACTGCCCCAGCATTACCCACGGCCTGCCCGGCTGCACAACTGGGAGAGGGATTTTGCTCTGGGGACAAGGCTGTGCAGCTTTGACACCACTGAGGAGTTCCTGCGGGACCTGCCAAGTTCAGCCCACGGTTGCTTTTGTCACCAAGGCCCAGTGTCACCTGGTGGGGGTGACAGGAAACCTCTAAGTTGCAGCTGCTCTTGGGGTCCTGCCGGGCAGGGAATTTTGGACCACCATTCCTGAGGACCGAGGGCCAAAGGTATTGGATTCTTATTTCTACAGTCCAGGAAATCTCTGAGATTAGGCATCTGGGAAAACAGGGGAGAGAGGGTAGGAGGGTTGCAGTGCCAGAGGGCAGCTAGGCGGGCACTACAAAACCTGGGAGTAGTATGTGGGAAAGAGACAGGCGGTCTTAGGAACACCCATGGCATTGCCAGCTCTGTGAGAGTCAGGCACCCATGGGCACTCACCCAGTAATTCTGGCCACCTGGAGGTGCTATGAGTCCCGACACCCTAGAGTCTCTGTCCTGGGTCACACAACTAGTAAACTGTTGGGTCAAGATTCCCAGCCAAATCTGACTGACCCTGTGCCCCAAGCCAATGGTTCTCATAAGGCTGAGTCCCCACGGTCACTCCCTTGGGCTAGGCAGACAGGTTCTGCAGTGTGTCATCGCAAAAGCACGGAGAGTGACAGGTGAGTGGATGGTGTTCTGACTTGGAAGAGTTTGCTTTCAGTAACTCCTGGGCCCATTCTGTGTGATTAGGTTTAGGGGACGGACAGGCATGTGGCATTTGTTCATAATCCATGTGTGGCATTTGTTCACAGCCCACCTGAAAGACCGGAGAATCCCTAACAGGGGGAAACTCATTGTGAGTGACAGCAAGATGCTTGCCCGGCACCCAAGCACTTGGGAAGCTGAGCCACGAGGGCTAGCCTGGGCTACAGCGTGAAACCCTGATCTCTCCCTGTTCCTCACAACTAACTGAACTATGAGTCCTTTCCCAAGGACTTGCTTATAGACCCTAGGTATCTTTAGGGACCCGGTGGCCTCAAGGCTGCCACATTGGGTAACCAGCTTCCAACACAAAAACCTTCAAAGAAACACACTTTAGAGATACCTAAGCCATAGCAACTGTTTGATAGCTTCTAGTTCGGTTTTATAAAGAAAGATGCCCGGGTTCAGAGAGGCAAAGCCACTTTCCCAAAGTCACACAGCCAGTACAGGGCTGAGGGTGATTATATTTCATTCAAAACCTTGTGATTTTCACCCCACGGAGCAGCCCCTCTAGTGCCTTGAGATGCTGGAGTTCCTGTGACGGAGTCTAAGCCAGGATATGAGGCAGTCCAGGGGAGACACAACCTGTGTGATTCCATGGAACAGAAAAGCGGGCATCTCCCAGAATGCACCAGCCTTGCTGGGAAGAGAGGCAGCTCCTCCCCCAGGCTCCTGGCGCAAGGCGCTGACAAACTTCATAAGCCAACATCGCCAGGTCCCTCACTAATTCACTTAAGTGTCTGATAAGTTAAACACATCAAGTCTGCCCTACAGTCCCCAGGACACAGGCCACGGGAGGCAGGTTCAGAAACCCAGGTCTCCCAGGGGAGTCTGTCTCAAGCTTTTCTCTTAGCAAGTGGCTGATGTATAGCCCTGTGGACCAGCCTGGCACCAGGGACCCAGCCCATAAGTGCTGGGAGCATGCTGTGTTCGCTGGACAGCATTACACTGATGGCCTGTCTTTCTCTAGGGGACAGAGCCCGTGGACACAGAGCAGCTGCCAGACCTCTGCACTGTCCACTCCCATTGGCCTCTCTAAGATGAGCCACAACTGTCCTGCTGCCCTGGCAAAGGCGGGTGAATGTCATGGCCAGGCTGGCTCTGAGTTCCTGCCCTGACTGTGCTAAGCACCTCACGCTCTGTACAGCTGAGCCTGCTCCGCAATTCTGAGCCTAAAGTAAGTGCCATCCCAATGCTGCTCATTCATGGAGCAGGGGCACTCGGTACACGGAGGCAGAGAAGCTTGTCTGGGGCCTCCCTACCGAAGAGCTACGACCTTGTCCACTGGCCTCCATGCCTCCAAGGGCTCAGACATCTCCTGGATATCTGAAGATGAGGCTGACATGTCCCAAAGAGCAGTGACAGCTTCTGAGGCATGGGCCAGGTCTGAGAAGGTGAAGGATGGGGACTGGGAGGGAGGCCACATGCCCTATTTAACTAACTGTCCATCCCGCTGACCTGAGGGACTCCTGCTGAGAGCATCTGTCCTGGGAGGTGACACACAGTAGCCCACACAATGACCCTCCAAGATGGCAATAAGATCTCCACTCCACCTCCTCTTCTTCCTCCCCCTCCCCCTCTTCCTCCTCTTTCTCCTCCCCTTCCTCCTCTTCCTCCTCCTTCTCCTCCCCCTCCTCCTCTTCTTCCTCTTCCTCCTCCTTCTCTTTCCTTTCTTCCTCTTCCTCCTTTCTATTACTTTTAAGACAAAAACTATTACCCAGCCCAAACTGGCCTCCAACTTACTATGTAGCCAAGGATGACTTTGAACTCCTGGTCTTCCTTTTTCTCTCTCTATGGAGTGCTAGGGTTTCGGGCATGCAGCACCGTGTCCAGTCTATGTAGTGCTTGGTTTTGAACCTAGAGCTTCACGCACGCTAGGCAAGCATTCGATCAACTGAGGCACATCCCGAGAAATCCCTGCAACGTCGGACTGGAATCTTTATGTGGCTAGAGCACTTTTTGGCTGTGATGATCTGAGGATCTGAGCTGGGCAGATTTCTCTGGTTAGGCCAGGTGACTTCAACCGAATCACACGTGTTTCTACACGACAGGGGTGAGGAGGTTAAAGGAGGAAGTGGCAGCTAAGAGGGTGGTGGTGTGTGGGACAGGCACAACTGAGGGGGTGCAGGAAGCTTCTAGAAGCAAGAAAAATGGAAGAAACTGGTTTTACTCTGAGCCGGAGAAAAGGACCCACCCTACTGGTTAACACCAACAGACACGGACTTCGATGTCTGAACTCTGGGAACCCTGAGACGGTGTGGTCAGCCAGCACCTTTGGGGAATTTCTTCCGGCAGCCAGAGGATGTGGCTATGGGCAGTGTTCCTAGACCTGTCACCACAAGGCCTTCCATTCCACAGTAGTCGGTGTCACCGGGAACCACACAATGCCTTTTTCCAGGTACCTCTTGCAACCACTCCTCCTGGAGCCTGTGCATCAGGCCCAGCAGGCTGCCCTTGCTCTGGGCTTGCACTTTAACCAGGCAAACGTGTGTTCTCACTCCCACATGGGGCAAAACTCAAGGGAGAAAAGCTCTCTGGCACCTCATCCGCAGCCATTCTGGTTTCTCAGAACTACATTTCCAGAGTCCCAGGTGCAAGTCTGGGGATGGGGCTCGGCTAGTACAGTGCTTGCCTAGCATGCATGAAGCCCTGGGTTCAAATCCCAGTTTCGTATAAACCAGGCACGGTGATTCATGTCTGTAATTAGGTACTAGGCAGATGGAGGCAGAAGGACCAGGAATTCAAGGTCATTTCTCAACTGAGTAGTAAGTTCAAGGCTAGCCTGAGCTACCTGAGACTAAACAAGACAAAGAGCCCAGCCCAGGAGGGAGTATGACCCTCACGGGGGCACATGGGAGGAGGGCTGGCTGAGGTTTTCCATGAGGGACAGCCCTCTGTGGTCCTTGGCTATTTCCATCCACGAGGACACACTTGGGAGACATTTGTCTTTCAATATCTGGACTTTGTCATGTATGTATGTATGTATGTATGTATGTATGTATGTATGTATGTTCCATAGTTTGAAAACCTTCAAAAAACATTCTTGTGCAGGGTGGAACCAGTAAGAGCCTCCCGAATCTCTCTGCCTCCCAAGCCTCCCCTGCCTCTCTCCCTGGAGCAGTGGACCACAGCGAGTTCGAGTTCCCTCAGCTGAGGCTCTTCCGGCCTGGTGCTCACACAGTCAGTTGGTGAGCCGGTTTCTTCTGACGGGGGCCCACTCAGGTGTCTGACAGGCTTAAGTAGCATCAGGAACCATGTGGGTGCTTATTACTTACGACCTATTCATTACTGTTTGAGTATCATTATTTCGTATGATTTGTGCCGTTATTTTTTTTTTACTTATTATGCACGAACCTTTGTCAGCAACTTGCCATTTCTCTAATATCATCACAGTCACAATCCTGTTCAAATGTTCCAAACCTCCATGATGAATTTTCAAGAATAATTTCAGAGAAAAGCTTGAAGTTCGGAGACGCTCAGACACCTGCTCAGAGCCACACAGTGAACGGCGCAGAAGATTGGAAGCCTATACCCATCTGTTGAAGGCCTCCCGACACCCATCACAGCTCCTTCCCAGAAGCCCTTGCCAGGTCAGGAGGTAAAATTCCTTTCTCCTTGAATTGTTTCCAGGTGTGAGTCACGGTGTCCCCACAGCTCTGGTCCTTTCTGGCTGTGGTTTAAGTAACCAGTGTTGGGTTGTTTAATTATAAACCTGGAAGCAGACTGAGGTGAGAGCCTGAAGGAGCTGGAAGAGTCCTGGCCCAGACTAGTCTGCTTGGTCACCGTGGTCAGGAACACACACGGGGACTTCCCCAAAGCCAGGGTGCTGACTGGGTTGGATTCTCTCAGGCCACTTTCCTTGGTCACCCCTCTATGTGGGTCTGTGTCCCCTGCTCCTGGTTCGTTTTGTTTGTGACAGGGTCTGAAGGAGCCCAGGTTAGCCTCAAACTCACCATGTAGCTGAAGATGACTTTGAACACCTGGTCCTTCTGCCTCCACTTTCCAAGTACTGGGAGGATGGTCATGTGCCACCGTGCCTGGCTTGGCCTCTCCTCTTTGTATTAGGACGCCAGGTGCATTGAAGGGAGAGGGACAGCCATATGCTTCTATGTCAGCTCAGTCACCATTTTAAAGGTCCTGTCACCAAACAGTTCCACTCTGAGGTCCCGGAAGACTTCAACACACCCATCCAGTCAGCTAGAATCCAGCCCTGCAGGGGCCTGCTTCTTTTGACTCAAGCCCCTCTCTCCGACCAGCCGACGATTTCCAAGACCAATTTCTCACCTCCTACCCTTCCCTCGAAGCCCTGGAGGGTACCTGCTACGCCTGCCCACTGTCACAGAGAATGAAAGCTCAGCTCTGTCTCCAAATGAGCGACTGTTTTTGCACAATAAACACCAAGACGTGGACCTACAGGGGAGACAGTACCAGGAGCCTCTCCTAGCCTGTGGAAGACCCATGCTCCAGGCTCCTGTGGCCACACCGAGGCTGCCTTATCTCCTCAGGTGTCCATTTGAACTCCTGCGCTGGAAAACAATATCAGAGGGGTACAGAGGCGGGGCCGCCTGCCTGCCCCTCCTCAGCCAGATGGACCCAGCAGGACCGAGAGGCCAGTGCAGCCCAGCCCACTTGCAAGCAGGGAAGTTGGCTAATTTTATCCCTTTTCCTACCTGAGTTGGAGGGGGCTGGAAAAGAGATGGCGGTGTTGCTCACTGCCTGGGATTCTCACTTGGAAAGGAAGCCGTTCCTGAAGTCTTTTCCCTTCCTCCATGGTAAGGAAACTGACACTCAGCTCCCAGGGCTTCCCAGAACCCAGATAGCATTACTCAGTCTCCTAGGCCGGCTGCTTCATATGACTGAGTTCTGGCCAATGAGGTCCAAGCAGCAGAGGGCTAGGGGCACCCACCCGATGAGAAGGCTATCTTTCCTCTTTCCTCCTGGTTGTAGGATGGGTGGAATGGCTGGGGCTCAGGCATGGTGGGGGTAATGAATGACTGAGCAAAAACGATAAGAAGAGGCGGGGTTCCTGATGACCACAGCGCTGTCATTTCAACCTCAGACACCTGACCCGTGGGCTCTATTTACATGAAAAGGCAAGCGGTTTTTATAAAGGTCTTGTTGGATCCTTTTTGCCTTATGAGTTGCTCAATTTATTTCCTGATACATGTGATATTATATGTTACATATACGATAATAGAGTATTGGTGTCAATTATGAGGATTTCTCTATGTCAAAGACATTAAGAGATTTACCCACTTGACTTTATTTGATCATCCTAAGAGCCATGGGGAATCGTCACCTTTTGTAGGGTCTTTCTCCAAACAGACTCTAACGGTGGCCCCATATCCCTGCCACCTGGTGCTCCCGTTGAGTTCACTTTTGATTTTATCGTGTTTCATGTTGTAAGGGTGTTTTTTCCGGCAGACATGTCTAGGCACCACCCGTGTGCCTGGGGCCCGAGGAGGCAAGAAGAGGGCGTTGGGTGTTTTAGAATCGGAGTTACAGGCAGCTGTAAACCAAGATGGCGTGGAATGAAACCCTGGCCTTCTGCAAGAGGAACAAATGCTCTTAAGCACTGAGCCATCTCTCCAGTCCCTGGTGCTCTTGGTTTGGCTCTTGAGTGTAGGCAGGCCACACAGCTTGCTTCTGGTCAGTTAAGATATGGCCGAGGGGATAAGATAAAGGAGGCTGTGTGGGTGGTGGTACGACCAAAGGCACAGTCTGCTGCTCCATGCCTCTGCTTGGATGAAACAGGTGGGCCATTTGGGGAAGAAATTCGCTTAGCAAGGGATGGGAGGAAGAAACCCAAAGACCACAGGCTTCATCCCACACCCACGACTGAGGGTAGGGGTGGGGTCAATTCTAACACCCCAGTGAACCAGGAAGTGGGTCTCTACCCAAGCTGCACTGTCAGATGAGCAGACAACCTTGGTCTCCAGGACTCTAGCCAGAGAACAGCAGAGGACAGACCGGGCCGTGCATTCCTGGACTTAAATTCCTCAGACTAAGATAAAATATTAAATGTTAGCTAATGAGCCCGAGGCATTTGCTCACCTACGGAAGTGCTGAGGTGCCCAATGGATGGTGCAATGACTGTCCGTGGGCTGTGGAAGGGCTGGGGAGGCCAGCAAAGCAGAGTGAGGTAGGCCGAAGGGATCGATCATGTGGTAACTGAGACTGGAGGTGACTGGGGACAGAAGCCGGAGGAGAAGGCATGTGGTTTACAGCCCTGCAGTGGTGGCCTCAGGGAAGTGAACATCGGGTACAGAGGACCAAGGCAGTTACTGCCACCAACACAGGACAATACTTGTTTTATGGCTTATCACCAGGTAGGTGCTCTCTGTGTCTCTTAAAGCTTTGGCTTCCTCATCTTTAAATTGAGAATAACGATGCTTCCCAGGGCTGGAGAGATGGCTCAGCAGTTAAGATGTGCACCACTCTACCAGAAGACCTCGTTGGGTTTCCAGCACCCACATTAGGAAACTCACAAACACCTGTATGTCTCCACCTCCAGGAGACAATGCCCACTTCTGGCCTCTGAGAGTGTTGCACACATATCCAGACAGACAGACAGACAGACAGACACACACACACACACATATACACACACGCACACAGACATACAGACACAGACAACCCCCCTCACATATACGTGCACACACATAGAGAAGAGACAGACAGATACATGCACACACAGAGAAACAGAGAGATAGACAGACACACACATAGAGACAGAGACACACAGACATACAGACCCAGACAACCACGGACACACACATACATGTCCACACACATAGAGACAGACAGACAGACACACAAACACACACCCACAGACACACACATACATGTCCACACACATAGAGACACACAGACATACAGGCACAGACATCGCCTACACACACATATACACGCATACACATAGAGACAAAGACAAGACAGATACACACACACACACACACACAGAGACAGAGACAGACAGACAAACACACATACAGAGACAGAGACACAGACAGACAGACAGACAGACAGACACACACACATACACACATACACACACACACACACACACACACACACACACACACACACACTAATAAAATAAAGTCTTCCAGAAGCAAGGAGGCAGGCAGCCCTCTAGAGCCTCCCTTCCAAATCTGGGGATCGAATCAACCAGAAACAAAGAGTGTTGCAGGGACTGGAGAGAGGAATGTCCAAGCAGGGCCTGGTGACGTAGGCCTCAAATCAGAGGTACTGGGTGAAGCTGAGGCAGGCAAGTTCAAAGACAGCCCTCGTCTACAGAGTGAGTTCAAAGTCAGCCTGAGCAACTTAGTGCAACCTGTCCCAAAATGAAAAGGTAAGAAGAGGGCTGAGGATGTAGCTCAGTGGTGGAGTGCTTGCCTAGTACGCACAAGCTTCCAAGTTCAGTCCCCAGGGCTGCACAGAGTTGGAGGTGGGGTGGTACTGCAACTGTGCACTGGGATTTTCCTTGTTCTCATTCCTTGAGCAAGGTTCAGTCACTATTTACACAGCCTTTACAGTGGGTCAGTCATTACAAGCCACCCCGAAGGCACATAATGTACCCAGGAAGACATTTCAGGCTCAGTGCAAACAAAACAGGAGGGGTGAGAGCATCCTTGGTTTTATCTGGTACCAGTCTCCAGTGTATACTATGGATGGTCATATACAGAAAGTGTGTCCTCTGACCTCCCTTCCAAATCTCACCATTACTACCACGGTGGCCTTGGCCAATGGCTATGGGCGTAAACCTTCCCATCATAGCCAGCCTGAGCTGACACAAGGTCCCTGTGCGCAGGGTAGGCAGAAGCATGCATGGCGGTGCTCGGAGAATTGTATCCCTGCTACTCAATCCCTGCTAAACTCAAGGGTGCAGAGTCCTGCTCATCCTTCCTTGGTCACTGCATTTCAAGGCTCCGAGGTTCCCTCCAGAATGAATAGGCAGCTTCTCTTAGGAGGAGAAGTGCATCAGGAGTGTCCTGCGTCTCTCCTACAAGGCACACCTTCGAGAAGGTCTTGAGAACAGAGATGAGGCTTAACACAGGGCTAACCTCCAGCTGGGGGCCAGAAGAAGGAGGGTACTGTGGTGACACCCAGCGGGGTCTCCAGGAGAGATGTTCTGCACCAGGGACAGTCATGGCTGTCCTCACAGTGAAAACAGGACAATCGTAGAATTCCCCCACCTCCCTGCCACTGAGAAGGTCTGATGTGCCCTGTGGCTTGCCAGGATAGACAGCCAGTAACGTAGTGGCTTAAAGCAAAGCTAACTGATTTTTCCCAAAAGCCAGAATCCATACACTCGAGGCAGGACTGACGTTCCATGGAAACCCAGTGTCTAGCCTTTCACGGCTTCCCAATGTCACCAGAATCCCTCGGCTTTAGCTCTATCTTGCAGACCGGCTCCTCCCTCTTGCTGAAGCCAACTAGATGAGCCAAGGGTACCTTTTCTCTTCAGATCTATGACGCAGTCACATGCACAAGGGCCCTGTCACCAGGCAGGCATGGCTAGCCATGGCCTGAAAGCTTCATTCTCCCCTTTTTAAGACTTTTTAAAACAGATAACTCAACTGCACGGGTCTCAAGAGTGAACTTTGAACATGAATGGCTGTGTCACCAGCCTGAAGGTTTATAGAGATAAGGCTCTGGGAAGATGGTGTAGCCATCTGGGGAGAGAAAGGGGTGTTATTCAGACAGCCCAAATGGCCATAGGTACTCCATGACTGACTGTCTTCCAGCGAAGTATCATGAGGCTGATTTCTATTGTTCTTGGGGCTCCTGGCGTGCCACACATGGTGAGCTTTGGATTACAAATAAAGAGTCATACATTTTACTGGGGAGGGGGCTTTTGTTCCTACAGGGAGCATCTTCAACGTCTTCGGAATGGTTAGCATGCCCTGATGCTATCACCAGCCTTGGGCGATCACCCTCATCCTCAGGATTAAATGAAGACACTGTGGTCATTACCCCTACACCACTGGGGTGGGGAGTGGACTCTGAGACCCCCCCCCAAGAGCTATCTCACTCTGCCCAAAGAAGTCTGTTAATAAGTAACAGAGCTTGGCTGAAAACCAGAGAGTCAGAGTCCAGAATCCACTCTCCACCCGCCGCCCCACCCCTCACGTGACCCCCGCCCATGCCCTGCAGGTTTGTCTTCTTTCCCCTGCAAACCTTCTATCCACAGCTTCCATGAAAAATGAACTGCACTGGCCAATGTCAGAAGCAGGCGTTTGCCAATGACGGAGGCAGAGAGGGATAAAGGCTTGATACAGAACACGCAATGATGAGATCAAATGCCAGAGCCTTAGATCGGCTATCCCGAGCCCAAGGGTCCAAACTGAGGGCTGACTAGGGCCTCTTTACCACCAGGCTCATGATCTCTCAACTTGGGGCTCATGCCCACTCACGAGGCTGCCTGAAGCCTGTCTCGTGTCTCAGGACTCTGCCCTCAACCGAGCTACATCAGCAGAGGGCGAGGGGTTGAGATTAACCACAGGCTCAGGGCTCTTGCCCTCTCTGGGCTTTTGTGCAGTCTTTGGTCCTCTGTCCCCATTCCTTTGGGTTAGGAACACGAAGATCTCCTACTCTTCACGGTGTTTAGATCCTAAACCTCATCCACAGGAACAGAGCCCCCAACCTTCTGACAAAATGGAAATCCTGGAACTGCTCCCAGGATCCAGAGGGGGAAAAGACCCTTCCAGGCTGAATGCCCTCAGGTAGCCACAGTGATACAAACTCCAGCTGCAGTTCCCTGACTGCCCTCATACACTGGGCAGGGGTGGTGCTGCCTGGTGAGGTAAGTCCTGGGGGTCATGAAGCAAAGGGGCTGCCATCTGCCTGCTGGCTCCCTCTGTCACCCACTCGGCAGACACCAGCTCAGGGATCCAGGTGCTGGGGACCCAGCGATGAGCATCTCAGAGAAACAGCCCAGAGCCCAGCATCACACAGGTCTGGGGCATCTTTAGGAAACGTCAAAGAGGAAAAATAGCAGACAGGAAAACAGATATTCTAACTAACGACAGTTGGTTATAAAATAGGCCACTTAGGGACACTTCGACTATGTCCCTGAAGGCTGGAGAACAGCCGCACCAGACTGGGAGAGCAGGTTGACCAGGGTTATCCCCTGAGTACTCAGATGATCCCATGAGCATCTGGTATCCCTGTCTACTTCAGGTTCTAAGACTGGGTGTGGCCAGCCTTGTCAATCAGTCCCGAGGGTGTGGTCTCTGCCCTGTCAGAACCCGAAAGACCCACCTGATTCTCTGTTCTGGAAGTTTTTTGGGTTCTCGGGAAGACAGAAAGGGGTCTGGAGCTGCTGGGGACCAGCACGCCATCCCAAGAGGAGAGACTGCCACTCTTTTAGGGGTGCTCTGTGGACACAATGACAGCTGAGACAGGGTAAGGGTGAGTCAGAGAGGACCTGGACCCAGGAATGCCCCAGAGACCTGAAGCTGCTTCTACTAGGTGACCCAAATAAGGACAAGAGAGCGAATCCAAACGAACACAGCCCAGCTGCTCAGAGCTGGGCTCTCTGGCAGCTGAAACCACTGTCCCCACAATGTCCTTTCTGCTTGCACGAGTGACTGTTAATTAGGGTCACCGTGGTGGTGACTAAGGAAGGACACCACTCAGGGCTGGATGCAGGCATGTACTCCAGTCCCTGTCCTATCACACAGTCACCCTGGAGGCACTGCTGTAGATCACCCAGATGTGAGGCCTGGAGGCTGTCAGCTGGAGATGGAGGAAGTAGGCTTGTCCATCAAACAGCATTGCCAAGGCTACCAATTCAGCCAGTGGCAGAGACTCACATAGGAGAAGAGAAAGCGGATGAGCTCAGGCTGTGGGTGCAGCTCAATTGGTAGCACGTTTACCTAGCATATGGAGCCCTGGGTTCAGTCCCCAGAACCACGTCAACTCAGCCTGGCAGTGCCTGCCTGTAATCTAAGCAGGAAGTGGAAAGTAGAAAGATCAGGAGGTTGTCCTTGAACTCAGCCAGTTTGGGGCCAGCCTAAGCTACATGAGACTGTCTCTAAAAATGAATGAATGGGGGGTTGGGGATTTAGCTCAGTGGTAGAGCGCTTGCCTAGGAAGCGCAAGGCCCTGGGTTCGGTCCCCAGCTCCGAAAAAAAAAGAACCAAAAAAAAAAAAAATGAATGAATGGGTGCGTGGATAGATAGATAGATAGATAGATAGATAGATAGATAGATAGATAGATAGATAGATAGATAATTTGATGGGCGCTGGAGAGATGGCTCAGTGGTTAGAGCACTGACTGCTCTTCCAGAGGTCCTGAGTTCAAATCCCAGCAATCACATGGTGGCTCACAGTCATCTGTAATGGGATCTGATGCCCTCTTCTGTGTGTCTGAAGATGGTGTGCTTATATACATAAAAGAAAAATAAAAAGATAATTTGAGTGGACGTGGGGGTATGGTATGGAGGGGAGCTGGTGGGTGGGAAACGGGCCATCCTGGGCTACGGGAAGCAGCCTGCCTTTCCAGAAGTATGCGCCTTGGGAGCGTGAGGAAGTACTCTATGCTTGCAGCACATCATGCTGGCTCCCACGGACCTGTCACTCGGATGTCACCCCTGGGTCTAGAGAGACGACTCAGCAACTAAGCACACTCACTGCTCCTTCAGAGATTGCAGGTTCGTCTCCCAACACCCACGCTGGGCAGCTCACGACTATAGTAACTCCAGCCCCAAGAGTCCTCGCGCGCGCGCGCACACACACACACACACACAAACACAAACACACACACTCACTCACACACACACATACACTCACACACAATGAGAGGGACAGACACATAAAAATAAGACTTTAAATGTTACCCCCTTAACTGTCAAGCCAAACATCTGTTGTTGCTGTTGTTGTTGTTGTTATTATTATTATTATTATTATCTTCAATGCTGGAGATGAAACTTAGGGCCCTGTGCATCCTTGACCAGGACTCTCTTCCACTGAGGCTCACCTCTAGCCCTCATGCTATGTAATTCTTTAAGATTTTCTAATCGACTTGCACTTAATCGTGAGCAGGTGATGCCTGTGTGCACAGAGGTGAGTGTGCAGTGTGTGTGTGTGACCACGCGTGCATGTGTGAATGTGTATGTCAGGGAGTATGTGTGTCAGTGAGTGTGTGTGTGTGTGTCAGAGTGTGTCTGTGTGTGTGTGAGAGCACATGTGCATGTGTGAGTGTGTGTGTGTCAGTGAGTATGTGTCAGAGTGTGTCAGTGTGTGTGCGTGTGTGAGCACACGTGCATGTGTGAGTGTGTGTGAGCATGTGTGCATGTATAAGTGTGTGTGTCAGTGAGTGTGTGTGTCAGAGTGTGTCAGTGTGTGAGCACGTGTGCATGTGAGTATGTGTGTGTCAGAGTGTGTCAGTGTGTGAGAGCACATGTGCATGTATGAGTGTGTGTGTCAGTGAGTGTGTGTCAGAGTGTGTCAGTGTGTGTGAGCACACATGCATGTGTGAGTGTGTGTGTCAGAGTGTGTCAGTGTGTGAGAGCACATGTGCATGTATGAGTGTGTGTGTCAGTGAGTGTGTGTGTCAGAGTGTGTCAGTGTGTGTGTGAGCACACATGCATGTGTGAGTGTGAGTGTCTGTGTGTGTGTGTGTGTGTGTGTGTGTGTGTGTGTGTGTAGATCCAAGGACAACCTGCAGGAATCCGTTTTCTCATTCTACCATGTAGGTCTCTGGTTTTGAACTCAGGATGTCTGGCTTGGCGGGAAGCGAGTTCATCCTGGCCCTTACTGCTTCCACCCTCCCAGGGAGGTGTGAGGCGAGCGCGGAGTGCAGTAGCCACTTGGAAAGCACGAGGCAGATGGCATCACCATGAAGGCCAGGCACGGCTGTTGCTACTGTGCTGGGTGGTGGCCAGTGATCTCCCCAGAATCGCCCTCAGTGTCTTCGTGACTGAACTCAGACAAGAACTGGGTTTAAGAATCTCTATTTCAAGGGGCTGGGGATTTAGCTCAGTGGTAGAGCGCTTACCTAGGAAGCGCAAGGCCCTGGGTTCGGTCCCCAGCTCTGAAAAAAAAAAGAACAAAAAAAAAAAAAAAGAATCTCTATTTCACAGATGACTTAATGGAGGTGTGGCCAGGGCTCGGAGCCTGTGAGGAGCACAGGAGGGGTAGGTAGGGTGTGCTGTTCTTGTCCCACACTGTTCTGTCCCACACTGCATTGCACAGCGAATTCACACAGCACATTACACAGCCGAGGGGCGCTCAACAAAAGGAGCTCATGTAAGAGCTTCTACAAATGGAGACTTTTTATTTATTGTGTGTGTGTGAACACATGTGCGCCCGCACGTGCAATGGGTATTGTGACCTTTTTCATACAGGAGGAGCCCACGCTCAGAGAGGTTAAGCAGCTGCACAAAAGGTGCCCAGCTACTTATGGAGATAGGCGATGGGGTGCGGGGCTGAGAGTTCCTAAGAGCCCCCCTTTAGGCAGCTCTCTTGAGTTGAATCTTTCGCACCAAATAACCATCACCACATTTGTAACCCTGGCTCCTCCACACCCAGACTCTGCCATTCCTGTCATTATCATTTGACCTGCAGCCAGGCAGACAGGGCCCAGAGAGGGCCTGTCTAGTCCTGCCTGATATCTTGTGCCTGGAGAATATCTTGGCTGTGCGGCGGTCCCACCCTCTGCCCGCCTGGCGCGCAGGCCCTGTGATGTGGGGCACACAGCCAGAGCCGCCGAGTAACTGAGGGTGCTTTGTCTGAGGCTTAGAGCAGGGCTCTCTGAAGACCAGGAGACAGCCCTGGGGTCGACACTGACCTAATTAGACTTAGGCTTAAAAATAGACTCAGCGAGTCTATCAGACGATAGCCTCAGACCCTCTGCTCTGTGACTTGGCCTAGAGCCGGGTGTTGCCTGCACAGGGTGGGTGGTGGTGAGCATAGGGCTGTCTGTGGTGTGTGTTGGAGGTTGGAGAACCTGCCCCAGACCTGCTGACTGTGAGTTCCGGGACTGAGGGAAAGGCTCTGCTTATCCCGTTTGCTTAAGATACAATTTGTACAAAGTGCGATGCACCTTGCAGTGGCTGAGGGTTGTAAACTTGACTGGGGTCTTCCTTGGTGTTTTTGTTTGGTTATTTGTTTCTGCAGTGCTACGGATGGAGCTGGGGTAGGCCATGGCTCTATTACAGAGCCACATTCCCCGTCCCTACACACACGCACGAACAAATGCGTGCACGCTTGAATGTGCACTCCACAAAGATCCCTCTGGAGCTGAAGTGACAGGCAGCTGCTGGGAACCACACACTCCAAGAGCAGTCAGCAGTCATAACCACTGAGCTATCCCTCTTGTCTCCTGTGTTCTGGGGTAACAGATATGGGCTTCACAGTTTAGATGAGTTCTTTTTTCCTTTTTCTTTTTTCTTTTTTTCGGAGCTGGGGACTGAACCCAGGGCCTTGCGCTTGCTAGGCAAGCGGTCTACCATTGAGCTAAATCTCCAACCCTCACTGAGCTAAATCCCCAACCCTAGATGAGTTTTAAGGTTCTCTTTTCTTTTTTCCTTTTAATAAAGGAGGTCTCGTGTAGCCCGGGCCCCTGAACTTCTGATCCTCCTGCTTCTACTTCCCGAGTGCTGGGATCACAGGCGTGCGTCCACACACCTGTTCTGTGGGGTGCAGGGCATGGAAGTCGGGGTTGCGTGCACACTAGGCAAGCCTTCGGAGAGCCGAGCTATAAGCACAGCCCTTGGATGAATTTTGAGAACACCTATATATCTATGTGCGCGCATGCGTGCGTGCGTGTGTATGAGAGAGTGATAGACAAACAATTCTCTCACCCTCAAGAGCCCCTTCGTGCCTCTTCCAGATGCACAAGAAGTCACCATAAACAGGATGAGACAGCACATGTTCCTATGGGGACCCTCTTTTCCTGCCCATGGGGTGTCATGCCGCTTGGTCCCAAAGAGCTGTGGCCCATCCTATGGCTGTCCCATGGCCCGCGTACCTCCTTACAGCTGTTGGCGCTGGCTGCTTCTCCCTGCACCTCCTTACAGTGCTGGTTGCTTCTCCCCAGGCAGCTGCTTTACAGTGAGCATGGCGCTGGCAGGCCTGCACAGAAGGTATTTGTGTTTTTCTTGACAAACACCCAGGACAGGCTTTACTGGGACATAAAGAAAAGCAGGTCTTTAAGGGTCTTTCCAGGAGCTGCAGCAGTCCCCATGAGCTGGGACCCGCCAGTCTGCTGTCTGTACAATCTTGGTCCAGATGAGATAACCTCAGAGGGTCTGGGTCATAGCAGTATCAGTTCTGCTGCCGAATGGTCCCGGGTCACGTCACGCTACTGCTCTCTCTGGCTGTGAAAGCCGAGCCGACCTGGGTGGTTTGTTCTGACTAATGGTGAGCTGTTCACACTAGGGCTAGAAGCCATCGAGATGATGGAGACAGGAACATTCCAGAGGCCAGGGCTCCCCAGGGTTTAGGCCTTTCTCTCTGACAGTCCAGACGCCAAGTACGCTGTTAAAGTGGATGGTTCTCGTTCCTCCTCTACACCCAGCAGTGAGTGGCCTCCAGGGGATCAAGGCTAGCGGCAGAGACACTAGAGCTTAGAGCCAATGCTGACAGGAATCCGGGCGTGTCCTCTGGCCGCTCTTCATTGTTAGCCTGAAGTCAGGGTTCAGAGTCACCTGGGAGACTCATCCTCGAGAGTGTCTATCAGGGAGATTTCAGAGCGATTCAATTGAGAGGGGAAGACTCACCCTGAATGTCCTAGGGTCCAGGACTAAATAAAAGGGCGAAAGCAAGCTGAGTGCCAGCATTTACCCCTCTCTCTGTCTCCTGACTACAGATACAAGGAGACCAGACACCTGGCAGCAACGATCGACTTTGTCCCCTCCAACCGTGAGCCAGAATAACTCTTCCTTCCTTAAGTGGCTCCTGTCAGGCATTTTGTCACAGCAATGTGAGAGGTAACATCGTATTACCTCGCTGACCCTCAGTTTGCTTGTCCATAGAATGGGTACATTTCTGATGCTAGCTCATAGCACCGGGTGGACAGGATAGGTATAGGAGGAGGCTTTAGTAGCTAAGGCAGCAGATGGGGGTGAGGGAACAGAGGCAGCAGAGGCAGCAGAGGGAGCAGAGGGAGCAGTAATTCGAGCCTCTGCTATTATCTGAGGATGTCTTTATGAGAGGCAGGGAAATTGGGCAGCATGCCAGCCTCCTGATGCTCACCAAGCCTTGGAACGTGGCCCCCACCAGTGTGGGTTCATGAGGAGACTCGTGAGTTGGCTGAGTGTGGACTGTAGGCACAGATGGTGCAGGAGGGACCAGAAGGAAGTTAGGACCAAGCCAGAGAAATCCAGGGTCAAATAAAAGGGACCGGTGTATTTTCACTCTTGCCTTTTGTCTCTGTTTTGCAATGCCCTTTCCAGCAGCTGCCTAACTAGCGGGACTTCAGCCTGGTCACGGGGGACTCAGGCCACAAGACAACACAGGGTCTGATGGTTACCTCAGCAGGGCCCCAACACCCTTTTGTGAGGGAGGTGTTCCAAGCCAGTCAAAGAGCTCAGCTTCTGCACATAAAAGGAGACCCTGGGAGCATCTCTCTGTCTCTCTGTCTCTCTCTCTGTCTCTCTCTCTGTCTCTCTCTCTCTCTGTCTCTCTCTCTCTCTCTCTGTCTCTCCCCCTCCCCCACCCCTCCCCTTCCCCTTCCCCTCCCCCTCCCCCTCCCCCTCTCCCTTTTGGTCTCCACCTCTCTCCTGCATCTTCTCTCAAGTCTCAGCTTTCACCCTTCTCCCCTGAACAGCTCTGAAGGGGCTGTGCATTTAGGGCTTCACCACCATGATGGCTCCGTCCAAGAGCCAGGGCGGCTCAGCTCCCAGACCTGAGGAGGTCTGCATTCATTACTTCTCCAGCTGCTGGGATAAATACTTCACAAAAGCATCTTAAGGAGCCCAATGGTTTATCTCACAGCATAGTTCAAGAGTCTACTGTGAGGGGAAGGAATGGCAGGAAGAGCGTGAACCAGCATGGCACCCACGGTCAGGAAGCGGAGAGGGACGGATGCTTGGGCCTCAGCTCACTTCCTCTTTTTAGTCAGCCCAGGGAGTGGACCCACAATGAGGGTGGTTCTTCTGGCCTCAATAACCCAGTCTAGAAAGCCCCTCAGACATCTACGAGTGATCCTACATCCTGACAAACGCACAGTATTGACCGTCGTAAGGGTGCCTATGAAAACAGATGGTGCCCACGGCAGTGCCAGGGCCCCTGGATGCCAGGACTGCACTGTGTATGGAGACAGCAGACAGAGGCTCTGCAGGGAAGTTGCCCTGTGATGTCCAGGTGTCTTGTCACAGGGGATGGTTGGACAGCAGCAGCCTTCCCTTTAGGCGTGAGATGGCTCCCCTGTCTCCTGCCCTCTGGCCCAAGGTCACCTTCACAAACGGGTCACCAGACACTAGTGTGGGAGTGACTGTTCAGTGTTCAGGGGCTACATATTTTTTTTTGGTATAGAGCTTTATTTTTAATTTTTAAATTGTAAGTAAATGTGTGTGTGTGTGTGTGTGTCCACACGTGCGTGTGCGAGCGTGGCTCCTGGAGGAGTTACGTCAGGTCATCAGACTGAGGCAAGGTCCTTAACCCACTAAAAGTGATCTCGTTTCATCAACCACTGGAAATGCCAGCAAAGACACTCATCCTGAAAAACCTGCTCCGTCCAAGTTCCAACAATGGCTGCCACTGGCTGGCAGGGGTAGTGAAGGTCCCTGCACTTAAGTCAGAGCCCTAATCAGGTGCGCATGGGCTGCTAACCCGCTCCTGACCCCCCTTAGCCATGCAGGTCTTGCACATGGTCCCTCCTCAGAGTTGCGGGGCATGGTGGAACCGTCACCCCGTGGTGGAAGTAAACAGCCCAACAAACCTGGACATATAGTGGCTGTACAGAATGGGGGCAGCCATGTTTGGAGTTTGTGTTGTTAAAACTCATGCCAGAGGTGGTTCACACATGCCAGCACTTCGGAGGTGGAAGCAGGGGGATCAGTAGCTCAAGGCCAGCTTTGACTACTATTTAATTTGGAGACAAACTGGGCTACATGAGACACAGACACCACCAACAACAACAACAACCTCAAAAAGCACACCTGGGTGCGCACCACACAACCATATACTTCATGATCAGACAAAATGATTTTGTCCCATAAAGGACTGAGTATGGAGATACAGTTGTCCCTAGGTCTTGGGTGTCCTAAGAACTCTGGAGTCCCTTGTGTCACTGCACGATGCTGAGTAGGGAATACCAAACACAAAGGCAGGGCTGAATGGAATGATCAGGATGCTGGTGCCTTCTACCTGAGTCCCTGAGTTCCAGATGAGAAAGCCGGGACCTGAGGGGAACATGTGTCTCAACAGAGCAAAAACCTGAGACTCAAGGCTGAGGCTACAGTGACAGAAGAGGCTGTGGGCCTTCGGGCCAGCAGGGTCAGTGTTCCCATTTGAGTGTGAACTAGGCCCAGCTAAGTGGGACCAGTGAGAACTCCTCTCTGTTCAAGATCATGACCAGCTAGGGTGTGAAACCCAGGCATGTATGGTACCAGCTCTAGTGTGCCTTAGGGTACCCCTCGCCAGGTGTAACCAACCAACCAACCAACCAGCCAGCCAAACAACTAACCAACCAACTAACCAACCAACCTACTAACCAACCAACCAACCAACCAACTAACCAACCAACCAACCTACTAACCAACCAATCAACCAGTCAACCAACCAACCAACTAACCAACCAGCCAGCTAGCCAACCAACCAACCAACCAACCAACCAACCAACCAACCAACTAACCAACTAACCATTCAACCAACCAACCAAGTAAAACAGCTCCTCTCCCATCCGGTACAGAGCCAAACGTTTACCAGAAGCACTGATGAGAACTAGAGAAGCCACTCCATACCTATCCCCATGAGGCACAACTCAGGCCTCTGCCCTCTCATGAAGCAATCACCTTTGGCAAACAGTGCTTCCCATCGTCTGTGACAAAAGCTAGTGACCGCCATGTGCCTCCCATAGTCGCCCCTTCTCCCCGCCTGCTCCTACACTCCTCCAGATGCTCCCCCTATAGGGCCAGGACGCAGCATGGTCTGGTGACGTACACTTGCATGCTGAGTGACTCTGGGCACCCTCTCGCCTCCTTGTTCCTCCCTCAATGCATACACACACCCTCACCTCAGACCGGAAGCCCGGGACGGCACACCCCTCCCCAGAGCTTTTTATTTGGCCTTGGAGGTGTTGCGTGATGTTTATCTTATGTACTGTGGGAGAGCTACGCATGGGAACACAGTGACGCTGCTCACTCAAAGCAAACTTGACTGGTCCTACCTGCCCTGGGGTGAGTCACAGCTCTGCCCGAGGAAGGGGTCTAGCCTCCACTTTGCCACAGTCACCACCACTCCCTGTTGCCACATGTCTGGCCTGGCTTCTTCATCTTCCTGGCAGGGTCTTTCTGGACATGTGAACTCATCACTCCTGCACCATTCCTGCCCTTTGCACACTCCGCTGTCTTCCAAACTCACTGCTTCTCCACAAAGCTCTTTTTTCCTGGGGTTTTCCATGTCCCGACTGAGTCCTCACGTCACCATAGCCAGATTTCACCCAGCCTTTGTCAGCTACCAGACCCAGTTATGCCAACCCGTCAGCCTGTGCCATGGGCATGTCAGAGAGGCTCCTCACAGGCCGCACAGAGACTTCTCACTTTGGGAGAGTCTGGACCACCCATCACCTCAGCCCTCCATCACTGCCCCTCTGATGCTCGCTCTGAACAGAGCACTGGACCGGGTTTAAGCAGCAGCAGTGTGGGTCGGTATGAGCTCCCTCCCTCCCTTCCTCCCTCCCAGGAAAATTAGTGCAAGACTGCGGCACATCCGAGGTATAGGACAGCCCCACCTGTACCTTCCCCTCTCCCACTGCTAACCATGAAGGCCTCTTAGCCTCCTCTCTCCCTCTCTAAGTGCTTCAGGCCAGTAAGGCAGCTCGTCATGGGAGGAGAACATGGTAGAGGTAACAGACAGCTTATTTCAGGAGACAGGAAGCAAAGCCAGGAGGAAGAGGAGGTTGGAGCCTAATATCCTCCCCTCAAGGGCATGTCCCCAGTGACTTAACTTCCTCCCACAAGACCCCATCTCCTAAAGGTTTTACCACCTCCCAACAATTGCTACAGACCAGAGATTGAGCCTTCAATACAAGGATCTCTCTCTCTCTCTCTCTCTCTCTCTCTCTCTCTCTCTCTCTCTCCTCTCTTTGCACATTTGCACGCGCATGTGTGATCAACCTTGGATTGATCTCATTTCTTGGGAGCTGTGTATCTTTTTTATTTTTTGAGACAGCGTCTCTCACTAGGATCTAGGGCTCTCCAAGTAGACGATACTGGCTGGCCGAGGTCTGTCTGCCTCTTCAGCACTGAAGCTGCAAGCTTAAGCCACCATGTCTGGCCTTTCACACTTGTGCTGGGGATCACCTTCAGACCCTCACGGTTGTTTGCTTACACTCTATCTACTGAGCCATCTTCCCAGCCTCCTCCTTGATCACCTCCAAGCTGTGGCCTTTCTCCTCATAGCTGCTATGTGCCTCTCGGGACTGACAGCTTCCTTGGAGCCACAGCAAAGCCAAGTCTCACTGTATGCCCTCTGCTGACCGGGGACACAGCTTTGATCCAATGGGGGTATAAGCCTGAGGAAGGGTCAGCAACTCTGGCTAACACAGGGGCAGCAATGTCAAGCAACACCAGACAGCAAGTGCAAAACCATGTCAGAGACTACCAGCATGGGGTTAGATCATTAGCATGGTGGGACAGACCTGTCTTCCCAGTGCTGGGGAGGTGGAGGTAGGGGGAGCAGGAGTTCAAGGTCATCCTTGGCTACATAGTTCATGGCCAGCCTGGGCTACTTCATTCAAACAAACAAAGAAACAAACAACACAAACCCACTAAAAAAACAAAACCAAACTGATTTCAAACACAGTGGGCTGAGTATAGTGTCTGAACAGGAAATATTTTTTTACCACAGAGTTTGTGGGGTTTGCCTAAAGAAGAAACAAGCAAACCATATTTATAAGAAACAATGTCTGGAATGTGATGGGGGGGGGGAGGTCAGGAAAAGCAAGTCTGGTTTTTATGATGTAAACATGGGGCCAAGGCCAAGTCTGGCTCTTGAGAGGACAACAAGGACTGGTTGGTCTGTCGACATTAGCCCTGGACACTTCTGGGCTCAGGTGTCCACTGTTGGCTACACCGGCTTTCACACACCAGAAGCGGAGCGCATGTGGCAGCCTTCACCAGCGCTGGTTCAGTGAGGAATGCTGGAGCCATACTCATTTTACAGATAAGGAGAGAACATCCGATCAGAAATCCTGAGTCATTTCCCCAAGACTGCAAAACTAGCAAGGATCAAAATCAGAACTGTAACTCATATCCTCTTGGCTCCACGGCCCTGTTTTTCACGGCGTCAGAATCGTCAAGCTCGGCGGAGGTGGGCAGGGTGTAGCTCAGATGGTAGAGGCGTGTCTAATATGCATTGTGTAAGCCGGGCACGGTGGTGAGTGCCTGTAACTCCAGCACTCAGCCGCAATGGGTTTGCAGCCAGCCAGGCTATGGACCTTGTTAGATGAAGCGGGGGTGGGGGGCCAGATATTAAGTTTAAAATGGGTGGAGTCAGCTAGAGATTGACAGTTCTGATACTTTGGCTGCCTGCTGATATCTGACTGCAAAGACTGGGCCAAACCTCTTTCTACAAAGTTCCTTAAAGAATGCTGGTCCTGCCATGGACCTTGGCAGAAAGTTACAGAGATGGGTCACATCCGGACCAGACAACCCGTCTTGCTGTGAGAGAGTCGGGGTTTTCCTTCTCAGAGAAGGGGAGACTGGGGAGTTGAACGTGGGGTCTGACCCATGCTAGGCAAGCACTCTGCCCTGTAATGTAGCTTTGGCCTCGTCACGTTTTAGTTTTTGTCTGTTTATTGTTTGTTTGAGACAGCCTCTCACTATATAGCCCTGGCTGGCTTAGAATTCCATGTGTAGACCAGGCTAGCCTCAAATGAACAGAGGCCTGTCTTCCTCCACCTTGGGAATGCTGGGGCTGAAGGTGGGTGCCACCATACCTGACCCCTTTCACCTTGAAGTTTGGGATGGGTTCTCAAAGCTACTCAGGCAGCTCCTTGGACCAATACGCTCAACCCCAGCCTCCTGAGCACTTCGGATCTCAGGCCTTGGCTGCCGGGTCAGCACTGGAAATGGGTTCACGGAAGAGGGTGGGTGAGGAAAAGGCTCTGGGATGGCAAAGAGGAGGCTGCTGCACCAGTTATGAATATACTAACTGGTTTTAAAGTGATTTTGACGTCATGTGAATTCCTGAGCTGTGGCATGTCTCCTGGGTCAGTAAGGCTGAGCTCATCCCTACTGGAACATTGAATCCGCAACCCCACCCTAGGCAGGTGTCCTTCCCCCTGTGGAATAGACGAGGGTTCTACTCTCTGACTCCATCGTCCTAATTTGTCATTATGTCAGAACACCAAATTGTTCCTTTGTGCAGGAGACAGAAACCAGACGACAGTTGGGGGAGCCCCCGGTGGTGTGGCAAAGCAGGAGCCCAGCTTCTTCGAGCCACTATGTCCAGAGGCAGAGCAGAGAGTGAATGCCACGGTAGCCAGGTTGCTCTTGGGCCCACAACGCTGGTCCTTCTGAGATGAAACCCCACAGGCTGCTGGATGTGGCTGGTTTGGATAAGAAGCAGGCTCAGCACAGGGGAAAGCTTTTCAAAAGCTCATGGGGTCCAGAGATGCAGCTCAGATGCAGAGGGACACTTGCCTGGCTTAGAAGAGGCCCTGGGTTCATATCCTCTCAGCACTGAGAAGGTCGGCACAAGAGGAGGAGACATTCAAGGTCATCCTCGGCTGCATAGTGGATTACAGTCCAGTCTGGTCTGTGTGAGATTGTGTCTCTCAAAAATGCAACAGTAAAAAACTCACAACCAGAACTCAGTTCACTTCATCTTCGCAAAAATTCCCCTCCCCACTCCACACCCTTGGTCCATGCTGGCCTCAAATTGTCTATCCTCCTGTCTCAGTGTCTCGAGTGCCGGGATTACAGGCTTACAGGCCATCATACCTAGACCTCACAAAATCCTGAAATTATTCTAGTTAGCAGTGCTGAGCATTGGCCCAAGGTCACCACTGTTATTAGGACAAAGGTTTGAATTTTAATGTTGCTGTAATCCAAAGTAACACATATTTCTTTTTCTTTTTCTTTTTTTTCGGAGCTGAGGACTGAACCCAGGGCCTTTCGCTTGCTAGGCAAGTGCTCTACCACTGAGCCAAATCCCCAGCCCTACATATTTCTTGGTATGAAATTTAGTAGAGCTGAGAACAGAGGGCATGCAAAGCTCACATAGTTTATTAGCGATTACTGTCAGAACCATAATGGTAAACGGTTTACTTTTCCCCGTCCCCACAAGATGCCTCAGCTGGCACAAGAGCTTCCCTCACAACCCTGGCAACCTGAGTTCCATCCCCAGAAGAGAACCGACTCCCACAAAGTTGTCCTCTGATCTCCATATTTAAATTGTGTCACAGGCTGGAGAGATGGCTCAGCAGTTAAGAGCTCTGACTGTTCTTCCAGAGGTCCTGAGTTCAAGTCCCAGCAACCACATGGTGGCTCACAACCATCTGTAATGGGATCTGACGCCCTCTTCTGGTATGTGTGAAGACAGCTACAGTGTACTCGCATACAATACATTAAAAAAAGATCTATTAAGTTGTGCTACATTTAACCCATGTCGTGCGCAAGACCCCTACATGCCTATCACAAACACAGTCTATGATACAAAATTAAAAAAAAAAAAGATTTATTACTCATGTCGTTTTTTTTTTTTCTTTTTTTCGGAGCTGGGGACCGAACCCAGGGCCTTGTGCTTGCTAGGCAAGCGCTCTACCACTGAGCTAAATCCCCAACCCCTACTCATGTCGTTTTTTGAAATAAAAATAGCAGGGCAGTTTCGTAACCTTCCCTTTAACAATTGGAGTCATCTTTCTATGTCTTCCTAAGTCTCCTCCCCATAATGAGTGTGCGATGTCCCCATGTGGGTGGACCGAGATTTGTGTCTCGGTTGTGGGGGGATGTTTTAACTTCATTGGTGGTATCTAGCCAAGCCCCCTCCCCACAGAGAGCAGGATGGCTTCTGGGAAGAGTCAAGCGCCCAACAACAACAATAACAACATTGCACATGCTTAACCTGGCTGGGCATTTTCACTTACTCGATATGCACTTCACTAATTCCCCATTTTGCTTGGCGGGCAACACGAAGGCAGGCTTCCCGCTGGCGCAGGGGGTTAAGGTACTTGCCTCCAAGCCTGACCTCGAGCGTCAGCCCTGGGACCCTCATGGTGGTAAGAGAGAACCAACACGGGGCTGGGGATTTAGCTCAGTGGTAGAGCGCTTACCTAGGAAGCGCAAGGCCCTGGGTTCGGTCCCCAGCTCCGAAAAAAAAAAAAAAAAAAAGAACCAAAAAAAGAGAGAACCAACACCGGTAAGTTGTCCTCTGACCTCCACATGAGCCGTGGCTCATCTACATGTCCCCACACGCACACGCATTCACACTGTGAGGGAAGGTAACGAAAAGCCAATTTAGCAAACAAAGAGCACGGAGTCTGGGAGTTGGCTGGCTGAGCTGGGCCCCAGCGGTTCTTTGTTAGCAAGAGTGGAGCAAAAAGAGTGTGAGTTGTGAGGACGATACTTAGGTTCTTTTTTTTACAGAAACTTGCAAGTTGCTTCTGGTAAAGCCACAGAACTGCACTGGTGTCCAGCATGTGACCTTTTTGTTTGGTTTTGGACCCCCGGACTAGGGACTGAAGTGCATATTTTACATATCAAAGCGGACCTGGCCTCGAGGTTCTCCCAGCATCCTTCAGTCTTATCTGCCATACTCTGCCCTCAACCCAACACTGAACTTTCCAGGGGCTGGGCTGCCCTTCCCCAAGAGGCTCTTCCCAACATAATCCAGACATTTTGAGCACTCTCTGTCTCTATTTGTCTGTCTACCTCTCCCTCTCCTCCTCTCTCTTCTCTCTTGTTAAGCACCCCACTCTCTCTTTCTCCCCCTACTCCCATGGCGACTCCCCTGCCTCAATCCTTGGGGCCAGTGAACTCGACTGAGTGCAGCTTTCCCATAAACCTGCGTTTAATATAATCTAATCTGGCTTGAACTGGCTCATTTCACCGTCGGAGAAATAACCTATCAATATTGGGATCAGAAAGCAAAAAACGGCACCCCTGGTTCATGCTGACCTTGCCGTGTTTACACAAGCACCCTGAGGAGCCCAGAAGCTCGATACTGGGTGTGCAGAACACTTCCTACGACTCTGGTCACCTCCCCCAAGCTATGAATCACCCCTCCCACTTCTTTACCCCAGGAGTCTCCCCGAACTCCATACTCTGGTAGATGGTCTCTCTATGTAGCCCAGGCTGGCCACACTTAGCTCCCTCGAGAAATGGCCCACCACACAGCAGACAAATGGCCTGGCTGGAAATATTATTCTGTCAATCCCTTAAAAAGATAGTACTGAAAGTGAGGGGACAGGAGTCCCAAAATGACCATGTGGAGCCAAGACCCTCCCATCCCTCTTTAAATTACAACTATTTAAGTTATGGTCTAAAGAACCAAGGTTCTGGAGATGTGGGGTCGTTGTACAGTGGGTAATGGCCCCCTGCCTCAGTTTCCCCACTAGTCATAAGGTTGTCCCAAACATTCAATAGCTCCCCATCCCCAAGGATGATGGGAAGGACCTTCCTCCAGCTGCTCCAGATATCAGTCCTGTTAAGGACGGTCCCCAAACATCTTTGGTTTTCATCCCCCTGCAGATGTGGCTCTGTGTCCAGGAATTTCCCTAACTACTTCTTGAATCGTGTTCAGCCAGTTTACAGGAAGCCTCTTCAAGGTTCCGAGTAACCAGCTCATCCCGGGAGAGAGCGAGCCACGTGTGTTCTTTCTCCGCTGCCAGTGGATTCTCCACACTTGTGAGTCAGGGCGAGGGGCGAGGAAGGCTGAGGAGGCCTGGGAACATCAGCTCTGAGGTAGCAGTCGCAGTTTCCTCTCACCTAGGACAAAGCTATTGCATCAACGGCCTCTCTGCCCCGCAATCAGAGAAATACAAACCACCGGTAAAAAGTCCGGAGGTCACCCCAGCACAAGGGCGACCTACTTCCCTGGATGTGAGCTTGCTCCTCAGGCCTTCCTGCCTGGTTCTGGCCTTGCTCTTTGCGTGCACAGACCTCTTGGAGTGTCTGAGGAAAGCTACTGAGTTGTCTCTCTGAAATGCAGATGTGGAGGTCTAGGCCTAAAACTGCTGGGTGGTTAATTCCAGGTTCTTACAACGGATCTAGGACCCGGATATGAGTTAGTGCACGTTTGGAGTGACTCAACGGTTTTGAGGCGCTCCTGATAACTGCAATATTTTATTGCTCTGATTACCAGGAGCTCAGGTGAGATCGGGTAAAGGCAGCGTTTTAAAGTATCCCTAAGTGGAGAGAGGATTTCAGGAAGTGCATGCGAGGAGTCAGGAACTTTGATTACCTCTGGTTGACACTCAGATATTAAACAGGGATTTTTAGTGTTAGGGTTAGGTAGCCTTCGACACTGACTGTTTCATGTGCACACACAACTTTTGTAATTTTGTAATAAAACATTGTTTAGGAACTATACACAAGCCATTGTTCCTTCCAGGCCTGTGATGGGAAGGGAGGGGTTAGCCATGAGGAGGAGGCCAGATTTCTGCCCAGCTGGTGGTGGGCAGGTAGGCAGAGACTTAAGACCAGGAAGGATTCCAGATGGTCGCTGCTGGGCCTTCTCTGTGGACCCTTAAATTTCCATGCAGGACAGGAAGGAGCTGGTTTATCTCCTTAACAGTATTACCAGCTGGAGGGACGGGCCAAACCCAAGCAAGTTTATTCATTGTATCTAAAGACAAACACACAGAGGCAGGTGATTTCAGGAGAGTGTTGGCTCACTACCTCAGCTTTCTAAGCCTCTGAAAGGGGACTGAAGTTTGAATCCAAAAGGAGGCAGGGGGAATATTCATCAAGCCCTGTACACAAGGCCACCCAACCCTGGTAGTAACCTGTGCAGAACGTACAACGAAACGGAGAGGTTTTTTTTTAAAAGAAGAAAACAGTTTCTCTAGCCACCGAACAAGGCTTGTTTATTAAACAGCACTTAGTAAATCTAGCCCGGCAGAAAGAAAATGAAAATTACGCTGCAGTCCTTAATTACTGATTAGATCTGGGAGCCCCCCCCCCGACTTTCTTGTATATGGTGAAAACATGCGTTCTCTTTGTTTCTCCCCATAATACAATCTTATTACAACATGGCTTGAGACCTAATATTTATATTGGGATATTTTTAGTCCTGGGGGTGGGGGTGGGGCCTTTCACATGCTTGCCAAACCCTCTACCACTGAGCCATAACCCCGGTGCTTGGGGATCTAACTTTTCAACCTTTGATACCTAACGATTTACATTAGGGAACCTTGAACACACAGAAGCACCACCTTCTATTTCTTCCCTCCTTCCTGAATTTGAGTCAGGGTCTCATGTAGCCCGGGCTGGCCTCAAACTCACTATGTATCCGAGAATGGCCTTGAACTCCTGATCCTGAGCCCTGGGATAACCTGCACACTCTGCCACATTTGGTTTGTGTAGCACAGGCTATGAAGCCCGGGATTTAGTAGATGCTAGAGGAGCGCTTTCAATTGAGCCCCACTCTCAGTGCCCACATTATTTTTAACTTCAGGTTTTGTTACACCTACTTACCTACTGTGTGTATATTCGTGCACGTGTATATGTGGGCGTGTAAATGTCATAATGCGTGTGGAGGTCAGGGAAACAACCTGCAGAGTTGTTTTTTTTTTTTTTTTTCCTCTCTCAACACTGTGAATCTCTGGGATTAAACTCAGGTCATCAGGCTTGGAGGCAAATGCCTTTTCCCACTGAGCCGTGTTACCTGCCCATTCACTTAAAATTTTAAAACAGGGCTGGAGGGATGGCTTGGCGGTTCAGAGCACTGACTGCTCTCCCACAGGTCCTGAGTTCAATTCCCAGCAACCACATGGTGGCTCACAACCATCTGTAATGAGACCCGGTGTCCTCTTCTGGTGTGTCTGAAGACAGCGACAGTGTACTTATGTATAATAAATAAATAAATAGATCTAAAAAAATTTTTAAACATTTTCTGCTCTTATGAGACGATGGTGCAGTCTGTATCGGCCTTCGACACATTCAGGTAGAATGCTGTCCCACGTCTCCCCTTGTGCCCACTGGGCAGTGACAACTCATCTGTATCCCATGCCTGGGCAGGAGCATGCAGCTTTCCCCTGCCAACCTAGAGAGCGACTGTGAGTGTTCAGAGATCAAATCCTTCCAGGAGTGCCTCAGTTTACCAACTGGGCTTTAATTACCAAATGCTTTAATTTCAGAAGCCTAATCTGGCACCCATTTCCTGTATAATTTTACCTTTGCCACCATGTTGAAAGCCCCTTGCCAAGGAGGGGGAGGGGCTGCAATAACTTGGTAGACACCCACTTACCCATTGTTCAAGGCCGTCATGGCTGAAAAATGTCACGTGGTTCCCCTAAAGATCCTGATGCAGTGCAGAGAGAGCACTGCTTCCGTGCGGGAACCAGAAAGGCCCTGACTGGTTTTAAGAAAACATCAGGCAAGCCCAGTTTGAGGGACAGCTACATTAAGTGAACTGGCTAGCACCGGTCCTAGCTTTCAAGGTTAGGGAGTTGGGGGAAAGTCTGAAAACTCCGAAGGACCAGAAGACACTTAGGAGCTGTAACAAATATACTGCGCTGTTTTAGACTGTCGGAGGTGAAAGATGGCGCCGGGAAGGCCCGAGCCATCCAGATAAATCCCACAGCTTTAGTGGTCATAACGCCCGTGACTTAGATCTGGTCAGAGCAGATGCCCTCTGTATCCATGGGAACCGCATCCTAGGATTCAGCCAACTACACATAGCTGGGGCCAGAGCGAACATGCAAATGATCTTTCCCTTCTTGCCACCATTTCCTATGACGTTTACATTGTGCTCGGTAAAAATAAGGTTGAGAGTCTGCCATGGGGGCCCAGACCTCTAATCCCAACCTTCAGCAGGCAGAGGCAGGGGGACCACACATTCCGGACCAGCCTGGGCTGTGTAAAGAGACCCTGTTTCTTTTCCATTGGCTGTGATCGACTATGCTAACTAAGATGGTGGAAAGAAGAAGGATTGAGTTCTGGGGTGCAATCCATCATGGACCGGAGGTCACAGCAGAAGCATGAAGCAGCTGATGGCTTCGCACCCAAAATCAGAAAGCAGAGTGCATATCTTTACTTACCCTTTCTGCATTGAGAGGGAGCGAGACAGAGAGACAGAGGGAGGGGGTAGGAGGAGGGAAAGAGAAGGGGTGAGGGAGGGGGAGGGGGAGGGGGAGGGGGGAAGGAACGGAAGGGGAGAGAAGGAGCACAAGCATGCATGCCTGCGGTCTTGGACATTCTGGGCAGAAGAGCAGAGAAAACAGGAAGTGAGAACTCATCAGACTTCCCTGACCAGGGTGAGCAGGGAGGAGGAAGTAGAGAGCGGCTTCTTGGGACCAAGGCCTGGGGTTGAGTCCAGGGTTGGGCAGCGGCCATTAGTAGGGAGGATGGAGGGCAGAGGGTCTCTGAAGAGGCCAGTTCTGAGAACTGGGACAGCCACCTGGGTCTGTGTGCAGGCAGCAAGAAAGGCTAGCTCAGCTCTGTCTGTGGTGCTAGTTTACTAATCTCAACGGTTTGCTCCCTAGTTCACTGACTGGGCGTCAGCTCCACGAAGGCAGGAACTGCCTCTCCTGTGTGCCCTGAACTTCAAAAACCAAGAAAGAGTCACGCTGATCTGCAAGAAAATTCAATGAGTACAGAGCCGTGTTTCCAAAATGATTCTGGGTCCTCCCCCCAACCCCAATTTTTCACTGGGCCATCCCATTTGCTCTTTATGATATAAATTCCATTATCCTACCAAGTTTTTTAAAATATTATTGACCCGTGGAGGTCAGAGGACAGCATTGTGACTTCCGCCTTTTCATGGGCTCTGGGGGTAGAGTTGGGGTAGGGGGCGGTCAGGATTATTAGGTAAGCTCATTACCCACTAAGCCATCTCAGCAGCCTCATTACCAAGTTTTAAGCAGGCCATTTGGTGGTGGCGTTAAGGACCCTCTCGTCATAGGCCAACCGTCGTGGACAGACAGCACACCCATCCATTCAGCAGTCACACTGTGAAAACCCGAGCCCCTCCCCAGCACAGGGTAGCTCAAGGTCTCCCTCTATTTATCCATGGAAACCAATCCATCCACTCTTCTGCCTGAAGGATCTGCCTAGGTCCTCAAGTTTGCCCAGTAAGCTCTGCCCACCATGAACCAATCCCCCCCCCCCTTTTGCCTTTTCCCAGGCTTTGTCTCTTAGCATAAAGTCCTCAGGTAACGTGTGCCAGAGGCTGAAGGGTATGTGTTGTCTGGGCCACGCTCTGTGTGTTTACACATTCGCCAGTGAACATCCCTTCCACACTCTTGCTCTCACAGACAACTGGGAGCACAAGGTACAAATGTCTCTTCTGAGCCCAATTCTTTTGGGGCTGTACCCGGAAGTGAATTGCTGGATTGCATAGCAGCTCTAATTTTAATATTTGGGGGGGGGGACTGCCACCACTAAAATAACTGGTAGAAGGAAATTCTGTAGGTTTTCCCCGCCCCACCCTCGCAGCTCTATGGTCCCATACGAACTTAACTCTACTACTTCAGGAATTTTGCACAGGATGCTACATCCACTAGGTGGCTTCGTTCCCCTTCCCAGTTCAACTCAGACTCCAGTTCTTTAAAGTCCTTCCCCTCAGGCTGGGGGACCTAGACCAGTAGGTATCATGTTTGCCTAGAGCGAGGTCCTCGGATTCAGTTCTCAGCATTTCAGCAAGCCGGTGTGCCGGCGTGCGATCTCAGGGCTCTGCGGGTGGACTCGGAGTTCGAGGTCATCATCAGCTGTACGGTTCTAGGCTAGCCTGTGCCACGTGAGGTGCTGTCTCTAAAACAAAATAAAGCTCTTTCCTGCACTCTTGAGTTTGGGCTAGCCCCTCCTCCCTCCTGGTCCCAGATCCCCTGATCAGTTTCCAACCGAGTGGAACATTCACCTAAGACTCCCTCAGGACCATAGGCGGCATCCCTGGGGGGAAGGGGCTGCCTCTCTTGATAACAGACTGTCACTAAGGACTGTACCGGTGCATTTGTTTATCAATTTGTTTATGCAAATATTCTTACCGAGGCTTGGGCTATGAACCCAGACAACCGTTTGTACTGCTGACCATTTGAAAACACGAGTTGCCCAGGAGCAGTCCCAACCCATTTCTCCCAACCGTAAACAGTGGCTCACGGTACTAAAGACCTGAAGATTCTTCAGATTGCTGTAATCCTGTCTCAAACAAAAAACAAAACAAAACAAAACAAAACAAAACAAACAAACAAACAAATCACATGCCTTCCACCAATATCAACAGTTCAGGTCCACACCCTACTCAAGCCAGACAGTGGGGGCAGGGGAACGCATGGAAAAAGGATTAAGTCAGTTCTCAGCCCCTCTCCAGACCTGAGGTTGAGAAGAAGCTGGTCACCCAGAAGTTTCCACCGAGAGTACTTAGGCCTGGAGCTTAACATATGCAAGGCCCAGGGTTAGTCCCAGCGGTCACATCAAGTCTCCTGCACGGAGCACACCAGAGCCTTCGGGAGACTTTCAGAACTGTATATCACATGAGACCATGATCTCAAAGGCACTGGCCCACCTTGGGAAGTTTGGGTTCTGGTTCCACCAACATTTGTTGGGTGAAGTTAACTGGTCCTGGTCCTCTTAGTTCAGGGAGACAGTCTTGGGGAGTTGTCTGTCATCTATAAAGTACTAGACAGGTACACATGCTACACAAACACACACACAGGCACACACACACACACACACACACACACACAGACAGAGAGACAGGTAGGCAAGCAAACAGACAGACAGAAAGACAGAGAGACAGAGACAGGTAGGCAAGTAGGCAGACAGACAGACAAGGACTGGGGTATAGTTCCCTAGAGTACAGCTCACCCAGCATGCACAAGGTTCTGTGTTTGAGCCAGAGCCCCACCTAAAATGGGTGTAGAGGGTAAGTCTGTAATCCCAGAATAGCACGTGGTTCAGGAGTTCAAGGTCATGCTGGGCAACTTGGGAAGTTTGAGGCCAGCCTGGGATATGTGAGACCTTGTCTCCAAAAAGGAAAGAGAATATTAAAGAGGAGGAGGAGGGGGAGGAGGAAGAGGAGGAAGAGGAAGTAGAAATGGAACAGGAAGTAGGGTTATTATGCCTGGGTGCTGGATGAGTGCTCCCATTGAAGCATGTGTGCTTTTAGAAACAGATTTCTTTTTAATTGACTTGTATGTGTGTGCTGTGTGTGCGCAGGCACCCAAAGAATCCAGAAGAGGACGTCGGATCCTCTGGAAGTGGAGTTAGAGGCTGTTATGAGCTGCCATGTGGGTTCTGGGGACCAAACCCAACCCAGGTCCTTGGCAAGAGCAGCCAGTGCCCTTAACATTAAATCATCTCTTCAGCCCTGACAGAGTGACGCCTTGTGTCAGCACTATAAGCAGGACTGCTGCCAGACAGCAGTGGGGTTTTGCAAAGATTGGTCCGTGTGCACACACAGTGTGGCCTTCAGCCAGTCCGGTCTGTGCTGCAGATGTGGGTCCAGGCCAGTTTGCTACCTCACACTGACTGCCTAGCCTCCTTTGGAACGCCATCATTGTCTCCACCTGGAAACACTCATCAGAGTGAGGCCTGGCAGCCACCCGCCCGCCCCCTGCCTCTGTTTCTTCTACGAAGAATTGAGGAAGCTGTGTAAAGACTGGTTCTCCACTTTGTAATATATTTTACTTTTAAGGTCTCTGAATCCCTTAAAAGGGATCTTTCAGCAGCCTGGGTATATCTGGAGCATTTACAAGCAGTTCCTCCTTCCTGTTGGCCCTGCCTCTCTCCCACCCCTGAGCTCCGTCCTTGCAAAGCCTGTGCTGCTCTCTGGGAACTGTCCAAGGAATCCTGAGTTCCCAGGACCACAACATAAAAAGCCAGTGGCCCAGAGTAGGAATGCCCAGAGCTCTCACTGTAGAGACCCACATGTGCGGCTTGACTCAGACCACACTCACACACAGACTTCCCATGGGCCCGAGACGTGGCTCAGTGAGCAAAGATAGGTGCGGTGAGACCAAACCTGATGGTGCACCACTTGGTGACACATTTTACTTTGAAGGTCTCTGAATTATTTAAAAGGGAACTTCTGAATCCAGGGTATATACACTATGAAGCCAAGCTTTGCAAAAGGAGAGAACCACCTCCTGCAAATTGTCCTCTGATCTCAGCAGTCATACCTTGGAATGAGTGCACCCCATCTTTCTCTGTCTCTATCTCTGTCTCTGTCTCTGTCTCTCTCTCTTGGAACCAGTGTACCTCACCTCTCTCTCCCTCTCTTTCTGTGTCTCTCTCTGTGTCTCTCTCTCTCTCTTTCTCTCACATACACACTAACAATAATAATACAACAAAAACAATAACAATAAATGTAAATTTTTAAAAAATTGATAAAAATATGCTAGAATTGGTGACACATGCCTTTAAATGGTAGGACTATGGAGGCAGGAGAATCTCTGTGAGTTTGAGACCAGATTGGTCTACATAGAGAGTTCCAGGTAAGCCAGGGCTACATAGAGAAAACATGTCTCAAAATACAATACTACTGGGGTTGGGGATTTAGCTCAGTGGTAGAGCGCTTGCCTAGCAAGTGCAAGGCCCTGGGTTCGGTCCCCAGCTCCGGAAAAAGAAATTTTTTTTAATCTTTAAAGTATGTATGTCTGTGCACATGTTATATGCCTCTGTGTATGTGTGTGCCAGTGCACATGTGAAGAGGCCGGAAGAGGGATTCCCAGTCTGGGAAAGCCATGGGGCCAGGGGTGGTATCACTGGTTGGTTTAAAATGAACACAGCTAAAATTAGACTTTTCCTCAGTGTGACCTTGGGCTCCCACCAGCCCCATCCATAGGCCCAGCTTCCTCTTTCTAAAGACCTCATGGGGAACAGACGTCTCCTTAACACTCACAGACGCACGGACCCCGAAGCCCCGTGCACCTTGAACTGTGTTAGAGAATTTGAATCAAGGCAGTGTTCCTGACTGAACTGACCCTAAAAGCCAGACTCCTGAACTGCTGATGGCTACTGTGTAGAAGGACATGAGTCTAGCATGCCAGAACTCATAGGGGGAAACTTGTCCCTTCAGAGTGTAATAATTCAGAAGGCAAAACCAGATGCAGCACTGCAGGGTAAGGTCAATCAGCCTTACAGCCAGTGTCGCTGGGTCTACGACACTGTCGCTTCCTGTCCTTACAGAGCATGTGTGTGCTTGCCATCTGGAGAAGCAGGGGTTCCCTTAGTCTGCAGGCAGAGACACCTGCACGGCTCAGTGGATGAGGGAGTGACAGACACATGTCACCGGCAGCTCCCTCCCAGGTGACAATGAACAGACCGGATCTGAAAGTGGTAAACCGGAGAGGCCGCAGCTCCAGCCCTCCTAAGCTGGGTGTGGTGCTGGATGTCTGTGCTCCTTGTACTCAGGAGGTGAAGCAGGAGGATCAGAAGCCACCCACCCTCAGCTACATACAGAGCTCAAAGCTGGCTTGGGCTACATGAGATTGTCCCACAACAGACAGACAAACAGAAGGACCCTGAGAGACATCCTGTGAGATGGCTCAGCAGGAAAGGTGCTTGCTGCCAAGGCTGATGACCTGAGTTCCCATCCCCAGGAACCAAGGTAGAAGAGACAACTGACTCCCAAAAGCTTTCCTCTGGCCTCTACACACGTGCTCTGGCATGTACACACCTGCACTCGCACACTAATAGTAAATAAAATAAAATAATATAAAACAATAAATTACCCAAGACAGAACTGGGAACATCAAAATCTGGCCCTGGCTTTAATCTCAGACATGTCCTTCCCTTTCCTCCGACCTCAGTTTCCCCATTTGTAAGAATAGGAGATTGGACTTCTAAAGCTAAGGCCACCCCCTGCCGGTTCCCACACCCTGGGTCCTGAAGTGACCGGCATGCAAATGTGAGGGCGGCTGAGCCTGTAAATCTAGGCCAGGGGAGACCGGAGCCAGAGTGAACAGCTGAACAGCGGATGGCAAGCCGGCATTCTGAGATGGGACGGGGGGATTGAGAGAGGGGATTCAGGAATCAACCTACAGTGTGGTGGCTGGGACAGCATAGACCCACCTGTCAGATTTCTGGCCCCTGTCTTGGACCATCTGGAAGTGGTCAGGGCAGCCTGGCCTGTGGCAGGGAAAGAAAACCAAACAAGAGCTCCCAGGAGAGGAGGCCTGGCGCCAAGGGCTGGGTAAAAAAAAAAGACACCGTCAGGCCAGGCTAGGCTGTGCCACCTGTCCAGGCTGGGGAGAAGTAGGACTCGATGGAATGTCCAGAAAGACCCAGAAACTATAAAATCATACAACTTGTCCCCCATGTGGCCACACCCCCTCTGGATCTCATGAAGGACCCCAGAAGGGAGTCTGGGCTTTAGTGTGCATGCACAGGTCTCCGGTCCTTCTGAGTTACTTGTGAGTGTGGCGCTCGGATGGCTAGAAGCCCCTTTCTACCTGCCTCACGACAGAATCCTCCAGTTGGCTCTAGGCAACGAGAGACTTGACACACAGAGGGTGTTCCTGAGACTGCTAAGTGCAGGATGTATCCCCGAGTGCCAGGGCACTGGCCATAAAAGTGAAAGGAAGCAGCAGGCCAGATACAGATTCCTCACACCCCGTGGAGAGAAGCTTCTGGAACTTTCCCAGCGCCTCTCACTCCCTAGAATCCCGCCCTGGGATCTCTTTTTGATCTGCAGCTACAACAAGAGATGGGAGAGGCTCCCTGCCAGCCTCAGAATGGGGAAGGGCAAACATGCAGAAATATGTTGCTGTACATCTGCAGCCCCCCCCCCAATAAAACCCTGAAAGGCCAAGCTGCTCCTAGAGGACATCAGCAGGAGCTGCCTCTTCTGTACCCACTGTAGCCAGAGAAAGGCCCTGAACCTGTGACATCAGGAACCCAAGCAACAGCTGGAGAGTCCGGGCCCGGCCAACATCCTGGAAGCTTGTGGACTCTCTGGTGGGAAAGAGAGCAGCTTTTTGGGCCTCCCATGGAGTTCAGGAATCTTGCCCTCGATCGTCAGTCACATGTGAAGGTCCCAAGTTAATCCCTGTCTCCTGTATGGTCCCTTACCCAGTGCCCCTCAGTGTCTCTACTGTCCAGAGCCAGTTTGCCTCCTCCTGGCTGAATTAAGTCTTTCTGAATTAAGTTTAAGAATGTCTAGTCGTGGGGTTGGGGCTTTAGCTCAGTGATAGAGCACTTGCCTAGCAAGCATAAGGCCCTGGGTTCGGTCCCCAGCTCCAAAAAAAAGAAAAAAAAAAAAAAGAATGTCTAGTCGTTTCGGCCGTGACTTGTTTGGTGCCAGGGATAGAACTCAGGGCCACACATGACAAGCAAGTACTCTATCCCTGAGACCCCAGCCCCCAACCCTCACGCCAGAATTATCTGAACCTTAAGATCAGATGACTCCCCTGCCTTAAGACCTAGAATAGAACGTGTGTCCACACTATCCACCTTCAGCAGCTCCTGGCTAACACAAAATGCTTGATCTACCTCTGCTCACTTCGTGGGATGCTTCCACACACCCCTGCCAGTCCAGTCCATCTCATCGTAAACCCCTGGACCTTAACTTTCCCCTCAACCCACTCACAAACCCACTCACACTACCCGAATGGAACCCCACCCAGCACATTCCCACACCTATAGACCTCCACATTATTGTTCCTGTCATCTCATCCGCTCCGACATCTTCCTCTCCTGTCCCCAGGGATGCCGACATCTCGATGACTACACCAGTCCTCACTTTTTTCTCTCTCTAAGCCCACTAATATGTTAACTACAGAGTATATGCCACCGATGCCTTACTGAAGTCTAGGAGGTCGGCGTTCCCATCTTAGAGGAGGAGACAGGCTCAGAGGGGGTGAGGGGACTGTCCACTCTCCCTCACACAACCCTTGTCATATCTACCACTGACTTCCTTGATTTCCTGATTGGCCAGGCCTAGTCGTGGTCGATGCCCAAATGACCAACAGAATCGACACCAGTCTCTCTTTCTCTCCAGTTACCCTTTTCTTTCTGTCTGGGTTGGGGAAATCTTTGATCATTTCTGAGGGAGATCTTTGGAAAGGAGTAACTCTCCCAAGGACCCGTGAGTGACAGGTCTCAGTGGGGAAGCTGCTTGACCTTTGAGACCAACCTTCAAGTTATCCTTCAAAACAAAAACCAGAGGAGGTCCTGGAGGGGACAGGTGGGGATCCCCCTCCCCTGCAAGCCTGCTTAGCTTACTTAGGTCCTGCCCCTTGACTCTGCTCCCGACTTCCATCTCTAAGTTCCCATATTGGCCAAGGACCTAGCTCAGGGCCACATGCACCATCAGAGGAGCAACCCACACCACCTTGCAGATTCCAGGACAGGACTCCTGCTCCTACCTTGTGGTTGAGAAAAAAATTTCTCTCTTAAAGTGGCCAATGTGATAATGAGACTTGGTGTTCCCTCCTCAAATGCACCCCCAACACTCACACCAATTACGAGCAAACTTACTGTGTCATAGGTATTTTGTTCTCCTCTGCACCCTGTATCTTACCTACGGCCATTGGTCTGTGAATGCTTAGCTTCAGCCCAGCGCTCCGTCATTCCCATTTTACAGGCGAAGAAACCAAGGATCCTGGAGGACCCCTGGCTCTCCACCCCTTCATTGCTTCTTAATGCGGTAACAGTCAGAAGGAAGTTAAGAGTAGATAGTGTCCACTCCCACATTACAAGGACAGGGGCTCACGCGGCCGGCTCAGTGCCCTATCCAAGTTCTTTCCTCTCAAAAGCACCAGTGCCCAGGTGCCTCTGTCCAGACACAAGCGGATGCCACCTGTCCCCGCCAACAGGGGGCCCCCGAGGCCGAAGCCAGAGCGACGCGGGGAGGCGGGAGTACCCCACATCGGCCGGGTGCGGCTGCTGAGGGTGCGGGGCCCAGAGTCCCCTGAGGAACATGTCCGACATGATGCTCCGGGACGCAAAGATACCAAACTCGGGCCCTACCGCACACTTTTCAGTGCGGGGACGCAGACTCACCCCGAAGGCAGCGAGCCACGCCGGGTCTCTGTCCGGAGGCCCGGGGCTGGGGGTTCCGCGACACCCCCACCCCAGGCAATCACGGGTCGCGGAGCCGGAGCCGGGGAGCACGGCGTGGAGTGGGCACGCGGCCCAGGGACCTCTGTGGTGATCAGCCAGCACGGCCCACAGCGCGGAGAGCAGGAGGGAAGGAGGGAGGGAGGGACCGAGGGCGCTCGCAGGAGGCGCCGCCCACCTGCCCACCCTGCGCCCTACGCCACCAGGCGGGGACCCGGACCCTGGGGCGGAGCTGCGCAACGCAGTGCAGGGTCCTGAGCCTCCCACTCTGCGCCTGGGAAATGGCTGTCTAGGGGGCCACTTGCGGGATAATGGGAGCTGCGAGTCCCTGTTCGGCGACCTCACCTGTCTGTAAACACACCTTCCTGTGCGCGCAGGGCGCCGACTCCTTTCCACCCGAGACTCCTGGAAGGAGGAAGGAAGCGAACTTTTCCCAACCTCTCAGCTCATGCTCTCCGCCAGCTCCCCATTCTCTGGTGTCCCGGACGCTCTCCGGATCGCTACTTTGAGCCCTAGTCAGTAGTGTCCCCTTAAGGAACGCGTTCCCGGCTTGGCAGAAAACTTTCCAGCGAATCACAGGCTGGCTTCTTCCTCCGCCTGGAGTTGGGGAGGGCGCCTCACCTGCCTGGAAGTTTGCCTAGGAACCCCACGACTCCAGGCACGGATCTGCGTCTCCTGCCAGCTCTGAATTCCGACCTGGGTGGCTTCGTGGGTGCGCGCCCAGCTCTTTGAAGTTAAAGGCCTGAGAAGTCCTTGGGCAGCCCGGGAGTCAGAGAATTCGGCTGGGGACCAAAAGCGCCTCCTACTGGGGGGTGACCGCTTTCTGGATAAACCGCACAGCTTGGCTGCAGCCAAATTCACTTGGAATTCCTGGGTACCCCTGATGGGCAAATTCACCAAGCTGTATACTTCCGGAGTCCAATCACAATCTATACATTGCACTAATAGCTAGCAAGGGCTTAATTTGGGAATGGCTTGTGGTTTTGGAGGTGCAAAAGGCATTTTTGGAAATAGAGGCTCAGAGCACAAGAGTAACTGCTGACAACATCTTGTATCCTTACTCTGAACCAGGCCTAGGTTCCCACCGATTCCCCACCCTGAGCATTCTCCCTCAACCCCCTCTTAACCCTGCACAGCCCAATCTTGTCGTTGGCATTTTGCCCTGACAGACTCGAGGCAGGTCATTCAGACAGTCCAAAAGGTGGAAACAAGGAATACTGGTACTTTTCCATGACGGGATCTAGTCCCAGACCCGCCCCTACTCTGCTAGGTAGAGTAATCTAGCTGGAGAGGTCGGGCTCTTCCCAATGAGGGGAGACCAAGGACTTAATAGTCAAAGCTGACTAAGAGAAAAACCAAGAGAGTCACAAAGGAAGCGTGCTCTGCTCACCCTGTCCAACCTTCTACCTTAATGGACTTTTTTTCTTGCATCTTCCCACACAGGAGCTGCCTTCCTCCTTATCCCATCACACTGCCAGCTCACCAGGGCCCGAGGCATGCGTCCTTGGAGGAAATGATCCAAAGAGGTGACTCTGAAACAGTGACTTTCTGTTACCTGTTGTGCTGTCTTGTGAGCTTGACGCAAGCTATAGTCATCTTTGTGGAAGGAACCCCAAATGAAAAAATGCCGTGCGTAGGACATTTTCTTTTTTTTTTTTGGTTCTTTTTTTCGGAGCTGGGGATCGAACCCAGGGCCTTGCGCTTCCTAGGTAAGCGCTCTACCACTGAGCTAAATCCCCAGCCCCGGACATTTTCTTAATGAGTGATTAATAAGGCGCAGTCCATTGCGGGGACCCCTGGACTGGTGGTCCTGAGTGCTGGAGAAAGCAGTCAGAACGACCACGAGGAACAAGCCAGGAGGCAGCACTCTTCCTCAGCTCCTGCCTCCAGGTTCCTGCCCTGCTTGAGTTCATGCCAAGTACCCTGCCTGCGCGTGCACTCGCACAGACACACGACACACACACACACACACACACACACACATGCATGCATGCATGTATGTGTGCACAAACGCATGCATGCATGTGCACACACATAAGAACATGTACACACACCCACACATACACACCCACGTGTGCATACACACCCACGAGCGCACACCCACACACACGTGGTCATGTTGTTTTCATTGCAGCAGTAGTAACCCTAACTAGACCATCTATTACCACAGGGCATTCAGGTTGGGGTTTGATAATGGTTGCCATCTATTGAACTCCATGCTGCAAACATCTGACCTTCACAGAACACTAGGAGGAAGAGCCTTCTGACCTTTCAGGGAGGCCTCAAAAAAATTAGGAGAGTTCTATTCTTGGATCTACCAGCACTGAGAGAGTTGGAATTTAAGCTGAGGATCTCTACTGGACCCTGGCTCTGAGTACCCACGCCAGGAATTTCCAATGCTGAGTAAGCACGCTGGCAGAATTGTGGGTACCCAAAGCAGTTCATATCTCAGTCTCCAGAACCCAGTACCTCAGATGGTAGACTGTAAGTATGACCAAGCTGAGAATCTAGAGATTGGGGTCACCCAAAGAGGTCACAGGGGCTTTTATCAGAGGAAGGTAGGAGGGTACGTCGTATCTGAGATGTAACAGTGGAAGAAGGAAATCAGATAAAGCTTCTGAAAAGGGACCTGTGACAGCCATAGGATGTTCAGAGCCTATACAAGCTCTAAACGGTGGGAACAGATTACGTGCTTGGAAGCCCAGAGGGTCTTCACACTTGCTAAGGGTCTTTACACTTGTCATTGCGTTTAGCCTGGGAGGAGCCGGTACCTGACCTCTAGAGCTGTAACCTTGTGACTCTAAGCCCTGCAGCAGTTCCTGGCGGTTTGTTACAGTAGCCACAGGGAATGGATACATCGAGCACTCTCAGCTGAATAGGCCAACGCTGATTTCACCCGCCCTTCTGCTGACTGTCCACTGGAAAACTCTTCTCTCAAGAGACACCAGAATATAGCTTGAATCACAGATTTAGGAAGAGGGTAGGATTTCATCAGATCTGTCTGTATTTATTTATTTATTTATTTATTGGCTTCTCTGCCATCTTGAACTGTGTGACCTTGGGAAAATGTCTTATCCTCTCTGGGCCTCAGTTTCTTTCTTTAAATGTAAAAGCAGTAATGTTGGCTGGGTACACAGGGGGCACATGCCTACGGCCCCGGATGCTTCAGATGCTGAGGCAGGAGGATTGCACATTTGAGTTCACTTTAGGCAATCTTCTTTTGTTATCAGTGAGGAGTCAAAGCTTGGGTCTCATGTACGGGACCTGGGTACTTTTCCATTACACTACCTCTGCAGACCTAGCTTGAGTAATTTAATGAGACTCTCTCCAAAACAATAAGCTAATTAAATTAAATAATCCTTAAAACAGGGGCTGAGGATGTAGCTCAGTGGGGAGAGTGTTTGCCCTACCTGTGTTTCTCATCGTGGCATGAACCCCAGTGAGGTGGCACATTCTTGTCATCCTAGCACTGAGTAGGTAGAGGCAGGAGGATCAGAACTGCAAGTCATCCTTGTGTGTATAGCTAAGTTTGAGGCCAGCCTGGGCTATGTGATATCCTGTCTCATCGTGATGATTACAATAATGAAACTCGTAGCCCGTGTGTGGCCCTGGGTCCCATCCCCAGCACATTAGGAAGAAAAACAGAGTAAGAATAGTGATACTAAAAATACCCCCTTCCAGGATCAATACGAGTATCTGAGACAGCAGGATGTGCTGTTCTGTGTGAGTCCCTGTGGAGTCTGAACTGCAGTTGCTGGTCCCTGACCTGCCCACTCCGGAACACAGGACCCTTTAGAGCAGGTCTGTCTGCTGTGCCATTCTTGAACTCTAGCTGAGTGGCCACACGGTGCTCAAAAATGAAAGTTTAGCTGGGCTCGGTGATGCACATGTGTATCCCAGTATTTGGGAGCAGAGGCAGGGGCATCAGAAGATCGAGGTTACCCTTCTTGAGGATAGCTTTGTGTGGTTCTGTGTACAGAGAGAGAGAGAGGGGGAGAGGGAAGGAGGGAGGGAGGGAGGGAGGGAGGGAGGGAGGAGGAGGAGGAGGAGGAGGAGGAGGAGGAGGAGGAGGAAAAAACACACACCCCAAACACCAAAAACTAAAAAGCCAATCACCCCCCACAACACCCACTAATTAAAAGAAAGAATAAAAAGAACCATCTATTGTCGCCAGTCAGTTGGTTATGACCAGTGTAGGTGGAAAGAAAAGTGTCTACTCAATAAACACATGTGCTCCTGGGCCAGCAAGATGGTGGTGCAATGGGCAAAACGCATACAGCGCAAGCTTGCCGACTTGAGTTCAATTCCCAGCCCCATGTGAAGGTGGACAGCTCCACCACCTTGCTTTCTGATCCCCACATGGGCACTGTGGCATAGGTATGCCCCCAAGATACAGACACAAAGTAACAACTGATTTTAAGTGCTCATAAGCCAGCAGGGATGGCCCAGTGGGTAATACGTATTGACTTGAATTTCATCCTTTGGACCCACTTGGCAGGAGAGACGGACTCCCTCCTCCCCCGCAGATTGCTTTTTGACTTCCACATGTGCATGTGTGAACGTACACACATAAGCTAAGTAAATTTAATTTAAAAACATGAATGTGTTTATAAATATTTAGAAGCTGGTCAGGAGACAGCTGTCAGTCCTGTGCCTTCCATTGCTGGCTGTGGCTTCTGCCATCTGTCACTGGTTTCCTTCCTAGGTCCCTGTTTTACCCGTTTAGTTTTTTAAAAACAGAAATCATAATGCACTCAGGCTGAGCTCAGCCTCCTGAGTGTTGATCCCCACTTATTCTTACTGGGGCGCACTGCTGAGCCCAAACATCTTTGCCACTGACTCTTCCACGGTCTGCAGTAAGTCACGTACTGTGTAACCTGGCCCCAGCTGGATCATTCCTATTGGTCACCGGGAAGTGACATGTCTGGGGGGCGGGGCGGGGCGGGGCTTCAGGCGTGGCCTACTGGCCCAACCTCTCTGAGGGCTGAGTCAGCTCCTTGTTGTAGACAAACTGGGCTCCCGTGATGCCCTGCAAACCCGGAGAGTGTTTAAAGGAAACGGGTTTTGTCTCATTTCCTGAAAAAAAAATTAATTTCAGAAATATGTTTTCTGCCTACTTTCCCAGAGTCAATGGGCCAGTGGGGACACGCCAGAATGCTGGTAACAGAGCTTGGAGGGACAGCCCAGCAATGCTACACCTTCTCTTGTCCTGTCCTGCGTTTGTTGTTATTGTTTGTTTTTGGTTTGCTTGTTTGTTTGCTGTGTTGTTGAGGCAAGGTTTTATATATAGCCCTGGCTGGCCTGGAGCTCATTATGTAGCCCAGGCTAGCTTCAAGACTCATGTAGACCAGGCTAGCCTGGAACTCACTGTGTAGATCAGTATGGCCTAGAACTCACTTTGTAGGCCAGGCTGTCCTGGAACTCACTGTGTAGGCCAGGCTGTACTGGAGCTCACTGTGTAGACCAGGCTGGCCTCACTATGTAGACCAGGCTGGCCTGGAGCTCACTATGTAGACCAAGCTAGCCCGTGAATGCATGGAGAGCCTCCTGCTTCTGCCTCTGAATACTGGGATTCCAGGCGTGCACCTCCATGCCTGGCAGGCAGTGGTTCTGGAGACCCCTGATTGTACAGAGCCAACGGCTCCACCTTTCACCACCAGATGTGCGTGCAGGGATCCCCTGCTGTGCCTCATTTGTCCCTTTAAGTCCATGTCCCCCACTGCCAGGACGTCTGGTGCAGATCTTAGCCCCATCCCACCGCTCGCGGCATCAAGTGCAGCCTCCCCAGGAAGGACACAGTAGACTCTCAACCTGGTGTGCTGCTCAGCCTTGCAGCCTGTTACCTTAGCCCACAAACCAGGCCATGCGCTTTTCCAGTGGTTCCTCCTGCACTGGTGATACAGTCCTTGGACTGTCCCGTCGAGTCCCTTGTCATGATTTACTGGCAGGGTCCCTTTTGGTAGCTGTGACTCTTGGGGTCACCCAGAGGCACCGGGGTCACACGGACGCCTCACCTGCACACGGAGGCTCTACGGCAGGAAGGTGGTTAAGGCAATGGCTGCTAAGGTCAGGCGACTGCTACCACACCTAGGCTGGGTTTCTAGCAGCCTATGGAGTGACACTGAGTAGCCACACTGTCTGTGGCCCGCCGGCCCCCAAGGGCATTGCAAGATGCTTGGGTTTTGTTTTTTCCCTGACTTTCCTCTGGCTTAAGGCTTAGGTTAGTCTGAGGACATTCTGGTTTTTGTTACCTTGATACCAGCTAGAGTCATCTGAAAAGAGTGAACCTCAATTCAGAAATTGTTCCCTTCAAACTGGCCTGTGTGTGCATCTATGGGGGAGGGCATTTCTTTCTTCCTCTGCTTTCTTCCTCTTTCTTTTTTACTCCCTTCCTTCTTTCCCTTTCTCTCTCTCTCTCTCTCTCTCTCTTCCTTTCTCTTCCTCTCCCTTTCTTTTTTCTTTCTCTCTCTCTCCCTTTCTTTCTCTCTCGCCTCTCTCTCTCTTCCTCTTTTTCTTTCTTCCTTCCTTCTTTTTTCTTAGGAAACTTTCTTCTTTTTTGAAAAATTATTTATCTTTAGTTTATATTCATTAATGTTTTGCCTGCATGTATGTCTATGTGAGCGTGTCAGATCTTGAAGTGACAGACACTTGTGAGTTACCATGTGGTGTTGGGATTTGAACCCGGATCCTCTGGAAGAGCAGTCAGTGCTCAGCCATCTCTCCAGTCCTGGGCCATCTTCCCGATGCATGATTAATGTGAGAGAGTCTAGATCATTATGGGGGGTGGATGCCATCCCTGGGCAGGTGGT
>NC_141538.1:160642500-160645000 GCF_021556685.1 Rattus norvegicus
TTCTTCTCCTCTCCTCTCCCTCCTCTCCTCTCCTCTTCCTCCTCCTCTTCCTCCTCCTCTCCTCTTCCTCCTCTTCTCTTCCTCCTCCTCTTCCTCCTCCTCTCCACTTCCTCCTCCTCTCCTCTTCCTCTTCTCTTCCTCCTCCTCTTCCTCCTCCTCTCCTCTTCCTCCTCCTCTCCTCTTCCTCTTCTCTTCCTCCTCTCTACTTCCTCCTCCTCTCTACTTCCTCCTCCTCTCCTCTTCCTCCTCTCCTCTCCTCTTCCTCCTCTCCTCTTCTTCCTCTTCTCTTCCTCCTCCTCTTCCTCCTCTTCTTCCTCCTCTCCTCTTCCTCCTCCTCTCCTCTTCCTCCTCTTCTCTTCCTCCTCCTCTTCCTCCTCCTCTCCACTTCCTCCTCCTCTCCTCTTCCTCTTCTCCACTTCCTCCTCCTCTCCACTTCCTCCTCCTCTCCTCTTCCTCCTCTCCTCTCCTCTTCCTCCTCTCCTCTTCTTCCTCTTCTCTTCCTCCTCCTCTTCCTCCTCTTCCTCTTCCTCCTCTTCCTCCTCCTTCTCTTCCTCCTCTTCCTCCTCCTCTTCTCTTCCTCCTCTTCCTCTTCCTCCTCTTCCTCCTCCTCTTCTCTTCCTCCTCTTCCTCTTCCTCCTCTTCCTCCTCCTCTTCTCTTCCTCCTCTTCCTCTTCCTCCTCCTCCTCTTCTCTTCCTCCTCCTCCTCTTCCTCCTCCTCCTCTCCTCTTCCTTCTCCTCCTCTTTCTCATTATTAGAATCAAAGGTCCTGCTTGGCTGAACTGTCTTGGAACTCAGTTTATAGCTCACACTGTCCTTCAACTTGTGCTCCCCCGTGCGTCACACTCCAAAGTGTTGAGAATACAGGTACATGCTGTATTGTACCGGTGCTACTGCTGGCCTTCAGATAAGTCTTTAACAGTCCCACCAGAGCAATGGTCTCTAGTGTCCAAGGCAAGTTGTTCCATCCTCCTTTGATCCACCTGCCCAACGTGTGTGGTTTGAATATGAAATGTCCCCTACAGGCTTCTGTGGTTGAACACTCAGTCTCCGTGTGGTAGTGCTGTTTCTGGGGACCTTGTAGAGACTTTGGGATATGTGGCCTACCTGGAGGACTTAGGTCACCAGGGTGGACCTTAGAGGTTATGACGGTGCTCCTGGTTTGGACTCGTCCTATGATGTCTCACTTGTCAGGATGTGAGGATTCCCTGGCATACACTCCCATCCACATGACCTCTGCCCAGCCTTCCTTGCTGTGATGCTCGAAACCAGGGGTTAAAACAGAGCCTTCTTCCCTTAAGTGCCTCTATGAGGTATTTTGTCACAGAGACGTAAAAGTACCTAATACAGCCATGGGAATCCTGGCCCTTGCAGAAGTAGAAAGTTAGGCACGGCCCAGCAGAATCACTGTCGGGGCGCTTCCCACAGACATGCTATTCCATATGGCACATAACGTATGGAGGTGGCAAGCCATTGAGTCTTTGAAAACAGTTTGGCTCTAATTGCCATTTTGTAGATGAGGGAGCTCAGGCTCCAGGGACTCCGAAATCCCTACCAAATGCACACAACTGGGTGCAGGCTTTGGATTTGATCCAGGTCACCTAACTGCAGAGCCCTGGCTTAGAGTAGCACTGTGCTACCTCTCCGTCACTGCTGCTGATCCTCTCCGCAGCACTGAGCATGTTTCAGAGGTTTGTACAGCATCTGCAGGCTGGTGACACTGAGTCCTGTTCCCGGGGGAGGGGGGGAACTGTTGCTTTCCCGTCTCTAGACAAAACGAGTAGGGCAGTAGGTGTGTTGGTGGCTTTGCTTTGCTGAGCAGGTGCCATGGTCTCCCCATTGAGAGCACCAGGTGGCTAGGAGCTGAGGATGCTGGGAAGAGGCTCATCTTCCTGCGGTGTGTATCGCTGGAGAACGAGTCAGCAGCACACAGTGGGGAATACACCTGCCTCCCAGATGTTGACTAACTCCTAAACCCATCCTTAATTAACTGGAAATCTCAGAGCTGCGTTCCGAGAACGCCTTCCTCATGGTGTCTTTAGCCTGGAGATTGGAGATTCGTGGCTCAGGCTTAGGACCGAGAAAGGAAGACGGAGGATTTGCTCTGGCAGTCCTCCTGGGAGGTGCTCCACTTACCGGGATAATGGATGAGGAAGGAGACATAAGGAAGACTTTCATTATGGTCAAGACAACCTTCCGAAATCCTAGTGCTGTCTCTCTGTCTGTCTCTCAATCTGTGCATGTTCCTCTGTGTGTGTGTGTGTGTGTGTGTGTGTGTGTGTGTGTGTGTGTGTGTCTGTGTGTCTGTGTGTCTGTGTGGTTCGAGGAACACCCAGGAAGCCACCAACTCAACAAATGCTTATTTAACACTCCTGGGGCCAGGCCCTAGGATACAGGCTGAGGAGGCTGCTGATACCTTCAGACATCCTAGAGGCCTCCCAGGAGAACAGAGACACTTCCAAAGAAGTGAGGTGGGGACTAAGTTAATTACAAATGTGGTCGA
>NC_141538.1:160852500-160895000 GCF_021556685.1 Rattus norvegicus
GTCTTCATTTTTGTATGTTGAGCGTTTTATGGACTGAATATTCCAGACTCCAAAGAGGTTCTCTCTCACCCTTTGTCACCCTACACGAAACATCTTGGAAGTGAGTGACCTGTCTGATCCTAGGCAGAGGCAAAGCACAGGTTAAATGCTATTACATCATTGTTTGATAAGTGATGCTTCTGGGGTGTAGAAAGCCAGTGGAAGGGGACATGTTTGGACATCTCATGGTGGAAGCCAGGTAGCGGAAGTGGTCTTGTGAGTGGTGATTTCAGTATGGCTGATGTGGAACAATTAACCATGATGGTAGTAAAAATGGTATCTCATGTGCCCTCAGAGACACAAGCTGTCTGTGGTTTACCAGCAGACATCTGTAACCACAATGCTGCAAACCAGAGAAAGGTAGACCCCTGGAGATCTCTAGCCAGCTTGCCTAGCCAATCAGAGTCACAGGTAAAGTGCGAGAGTGGTAGGGGAAAATAGCCAACACTGGCCTCTAGCCTCTCCATGCGTGTGCATGTACCCACACATACATGTACACTTCATACACAGACACATGTGCACACACAGCACAGCCTAAGTACCTCAAGATCTAAATCTTGTCTCTGCAGCTTCTTGGGTGAGAAGAGCGAGTCACCTCAGCATCCTCATCTGTTTCCCTGAGAAACGTGCTGATCACAAGGGAAAGGCAGACAGGAAGAGCTTAGCCCAGATTGAGCTCAAACACCCACAAATGTCAGGTACTGTGTCTACTACGCTCCTGATTCCTACTGGATGGAGTTGACCTTTGCAGATTGATCCTGCCTCACCTAGAGAGCACCTACGAGTATCTGTGTGTGTGAGAAATGGCATTCTAAATTACGTCTTGGAAAGCTGTGACCCTTCCGCCAAACTCCACCTATTGCCTAGGGGGCGTGCCTCGCCAGCAGAGAGCTGCACTTCCAGTTCCCAGTGCTTGGAATCAGTAGAAACACGTGACCATCCTGTGAGCCTCAGATTCTGGTGCGCAGAAACAAAGCTTTATTGGCATATGAAGCCCTTGTGTGATGTCACGCTGTCTGAGGATTTTTATTCTCCTCAGTGAGAAAGAGATCTTGCAATGGGCACCTCATGATTCACAGCCTGAAATAGTTGCTCTCTGGCTCTTTAAAGACAGTGTTTGCCTAATTACACTTGAAATGGTCAAGGGGGCCTAATGGAAGCTAAGCAACCTGCTAGAACACAGCTTGCATCGTCTACCATCACACGATTCTACGTATATATCTATACTTCTATTACCCATATGTGTATGCTTACCTCTCTCTCTCTCTCTCTCTCTCTCTCTCTCTCTCTCTCTCTGTGTGTGTGTGTGTCTGCCTGTCTATATCTGTCTACTCTCTATCATTGATCTACTATCTGTACCTACCTGTATCTGTCTGTCTACCATCTATCTCTGTCTATCTACCTATCGTCTGTCTGTCTATCTATCTATCTATCTATCTATCTATCTATCATCTATCTATCTATCTATCTATCACCTATATCCACTATCTCTATTGTCTGTCTATCTGTCTCACTGTGTATTTGTGTCTGCCTGTCTCTATATCTGTCTATTCTCATCATCGATCTACTATCTCTCTGTACCTACCTACTATCTATATCTATATCTATATCTATATCTATATCTATATCTATATCTATATCTATATCTATATCTATGTCTGTCTGTCTGTCTGTCTCTATCTATCTATCTATCTATCTATCTATCTATCTATCTACCTATCATCTGTATCTATCCACTATCTCTATCACCTGTCTGTCTGTCTCGCTGTGTATTTGTGTCTGCCTGTCTCTATATCTGTCTACTCTTTATCATTGATCTACTATCTATCTGTACCTACCTACCTTCTATCTATCTATCTATCTATCTATCTATCTATCTATCTATCTATCTGTCTGCCTATCTATCTATCTATCATCCATCTATCATATCTGTCTACTGTCTATTATCTATCTATCTATCTATCTATCTATCTATCTATCTATCACCTATATCCACTATCTCTATTGTCTGTCTATCTGTCTCACTGTGTATTTGTGTCTGCCTGTCTCTATATCTGTCTATTTTCATCATCGATCTACTATCTCTCTGTACCTACCTACTATCTATATCTATATCTATATCTATATCTATATCTATATCTATATCTATATCTATATCTATGTCTGTCTGTCTGTCTGTCTGTCTCTATCTATCTATCTATCTATCTATCTATCTATCTATCTATCTACCTATCATCTGTATCTATCCACTATCTCTATCACCTGTCTGTCTGTCTCGCTGTGTATTTGTGTCTGCCTGTCTCTATATCTGTCTACTCTTTATCATTGATCTACTATCTATCTGTACCTACCTACTATCTATCTATCTATCTATCTATCTATCTATCTATCTATCTGTCTGTCTGCCTATCTATCTATCTATCATCCATCTATCATATCTGTCTACTGTCTATTATCTATCTATCTATCTATCTATCTATCTATCTATCTATCTATCTATCTATCACACACCATCTATTTATGTGTGTCCACATAGTAACACATCTATGTGGCAACTCGGATATTCGCATCCACATGCCATCTTCTTTTGCCCTATGTCCCTGCTGAGTGCCCAGTGCCATCTCACACTGGTACCTCAACCAAATCCACACTGGATGTGCAGTAGCGCATTTGTGTTAGGTCCACGTGGCCAAGTTAAAAGCATGTGTCAGTTCACACCCTGCTGTGCTCTGAAGAGATACATGAATATTTCATCCCTCTATTCTATGCTAGAAGGTTTCCGCTTCCCTTATAGACCCCAGGCTGTAAGAGCCCGCTCTCATCACAGAATCAAGCAAGGGGATTATTTACCATACATATGAGAACCGTCGTGAATAAATCACCCCTTAGGAACTGTTCACTTCCCTTTTGCCTTCTCTCTCTTGGGCTATGATTAAACTTTAATACACGCAAAGTTTGCTGGTTTTTATAGAGTCACAGGGCAGGCACACTCATGGCAGACTAACATGCTCAGGCCTTAAATCCATCCTGCTTTGTAGCTTGGTAAGGAACAGGACCCTCATCCACAAAATAGCATTGAAAAACACTGTCTACACTAAAAGTGGCTAAGATCCGAGTCTGTTGAAGCTGATAAAAGGTGAGGTCTGGTGTCAACAGGTGTGATCCATTAGTTTTACACATGAGCAAACTTAGAGTCAGACTGGGAGACTGGGGCTTTGGCATGGGAAAGCTTTACCTTCCAGCTTAACACAGCCTGGAGTCAACTGAGAAGGGAGTCTCAGTTGAGGTATTGCCTAGATCAGATTGTCACATAAACATATAGGGGACTGTCTTGACTTTAATTTTAGTATTTAGAAATAATGTGTGTGCACAAGTCTCTCTCTCTCTCTCTCTCTCTCTCTCTCTCTCTCTCTCTCTCTCTCTCTGTGTGTGTGTGTGTGTGTGTGTGTGTGTGTACACGTGCATGTGGGTATCTATGGATGTCTGAAGTGGATATTGGATGCCTTCAAGCTGGAGTTACAGGCAGTAGTGAGTCACCTGATATGGCTGTTAGGAATTGAACTCAGGTCTACTGCAAGAAGATCACATTCTTTTTTTTGGGGGGGGGTTCTTTTTTTTTTTTTCGGAGCTGGGGACGGAACCCAGGGCCTTGCGCTTCCTAGGCAAGCGCTCTGCCACTGAGCTAAATCCCCAACCCCCGAAGATCACGTTCTTAACTGTTGAGATATCTCTCCAGTCCCTTGGTTATCAATTGATGTGGAGGGGGATCCAGCCCAGGTAGGCAGGGAAACCATTGACAGGTGATCCTGGGGTGTACAAGAAGGCCGGCAAGTATGAGTCAGTGAGCCAGCAAGCGGCCTTTCTCCATGGTTTCCACTTCATTTTTTTCTTGAGTTCCTGCTCTGATGATGGACTATGATCTGGAAGTATGAGCTGAAATAAACCCTTTTCTCTCCTAAGCTGCTTTTGGTCAGAGCCTTTTATCAGAGAAACAGAAAGGAAACTATGACAGCTGGTCACTGGCTTTGCACAGACCTCCGAGGCTGTCTGTGTTCATCAAGGGAGTTGTGCTGATTCCCTCAGGGGCATCTGTAAGCCATATGGTTACACACTTGTAGAATAAGACTTAAGAAGGCTCTCTATTTACCTTTGGGTAAATGCCCAGGAGTATCTCAGTCATATGTGTCTGTTGACGTTTGAACTAGAATGACCCACAGAGGCTCATGTGTGTGAATATTTAGTTCCAAGTTGGTAGAACTATTTGGGAAGGACTAAGAAGAGGTGTGGCCTTGTTAGAGGAGATGTGTCACTGGAAGCACATTTTGAGGTCTTAAAAGGCTAGGCCATTTCCAGTTAGTTCTCTTTCTGCCTCACACTTTCTGGTAAGGATGTATGATCTTAGCTATTGCTTCAGTGCCATGAGGGCCTGCTGCCATGCTCCGCACTATGATGGTTGTGGACTCTTGTCCCCTGAAATGTTGAGTCCCAATATTTAACACTTTTCTTTTACTGGCCATTGTGTTTTATCACAGCATTAGAAAAGCAACTATTGTGATAAAAGAAAAACTGTGATTAAGAAAAAATCCACTTGGACTTGAGCTTTGTATAAGGAGACAAGAATGGATCAATTTGCATTCTTCTATATGCAGACCACAAGTTAAACCAGCACTCTTTGTTGAAAATGCTGTCTTTTCCCCCTCTGGATGGTTTTTGCTTCTTTGTCAACGATCAAGTGACCAGAGGTGTGTGGGTTCTTTTCTGGGTCTTCAATTCTATTCCATTGATCTACTTGCCTATCTCTGGACCAATACCATGCAGTTTTTATCACCATTGCTCTATAGTATAGCTTGAGGTCAGGAATAGTGATTCCTAGATTTTTTGTTATTCCAAATCAATTTGAGAATTGTTCTTTTTAACTCTGTGAATAATTGAGTTGGAATTCTGATGGGGATTGCATTGAATCTGTAGATTGCTTTTGGCAAGATGGCCATTTTTACTATATTAATCCTGCCAATCCATGAGCATGAGAGATCTTTCCATCTTCTGAGGCCTTCTTTGATTTCTTTCTTCAGTTATTTGAAGTTCTTGTCATACAGACCTTTCACTTGCTTGGTTAGAGTCACACCAAGATAGTTTATATTACTTGTGAGTTTTGTGAAGGGTGTCAATTCCCTAATTTCTTTCTCAGCCCTTTTATTCTTTGAGTAGAGGAAGGCTACTGATTTTTTTGAGTTAATTTTATATCCAGCCACTTTGCTGAAATTGTTTATAAGCTGTAGGAGTTCTCTGGTAGAATTTTTGGGGTCATTTATGTATACTATCATATCATCTGCAAATAGTAATATCTTTATTTCCTCCCTCCCAATTTGCATCCCTTTGATCTCTTTTCTTGTTGTCTAATTGCCCTGGCTAGAACTTCAAATACCATATTGAATAGATATGGAGAGAATGGGCAGCCTTGTCTTTTCCTGATTTTAATGGGATTGCTTTGAGTGTCTCTCCATTTAGTTTGATGTTGGCTATTGGTTTACTGTATATTTCTTAAAGGACCTCCACATAAAACCAGATACACTGGATCTAATAGAAGAGAAAGTAAGGAAGAGCCTTGAATGCTTGGGCGCTGGGGAAACTTCCTGAACAGAACACCAATGGCTTATGCTTTAAGAGCAACGATAGACAAATGGAACCTCATAAAATTGAAAAGCTTCTATAAAGCAAAGGACACTATCAATAGGACAAAACAGCAACCCACAGATTGGGAAAAGATATTTGCCAACCCTTCTTTGAATAGACTAATATCCAAAATATACAAAGAACTCAAGAATGTAGTCTCCAGAGAACCAAATAACCCTATTAAAAAGTGGAGTACAGAACTAAATAAGAATTCTCAACTGAAGAATATTGAATGGCTGAGAAGCACTTAAAGAAGTGTTCAACATCCTTATTCATCAGGAAATACAAATCAACAGGACCCTGAGACCCCACCTCACACCAGTCAGAATGGCTAAGATCAAAAACACGGGTCATAGTAGACGTTGGTGAGGATGTGGAGAAAGAGGAACACTCCTCCATTGTTGATGGGATTGCAGGCTGATAAAACCACTTTGGAAATCAGTCTTGCAGTCCTGAGAAAACTGGAAATAGTTCTACTTGAGGACCCAACTATACCACTCCCGGGCATATGCCCAAAAAATGGTCCAACATATAACAAGGACACATGCTCCACTATGTTCAGAGCAGCCTTATTTATAATAGCCAGAAACTGGAAATAACCCAGATGTTTCTCAACAGAGAAATGGATACAGGAAATGTGGTTCATCTACACAATGGAGTGCTACTAAGTGATTAAAAACAATGACTTCATGAAATCCACAGGCAAATAGATGGAACTAGGAAATATCATCCTGAGTGAGGTAACCCAGTCACAAAAGAACATACATGGAAGAACAGGTGGGTACAAAAAATGTAATAGAGACCGAAGGAAGGGCCAACCAGGGATTGCCCACCTGGGGATCCATCATGTCCCCAGACACCAACCTGAACACTGTTGCGTGGTCAAGAGGTGCTGGCTGACAAGAACCTAGTGTGGTGGGTCCTGAGGACGTCCAGCCAGCCACCTGACCAATGCAGATGTGGCTGCTTGGAGCCAACCATCAGACAGATCTCAGGTAACCTGGTGAGGGAGTGAAGGGACTGGAGGAGAGGAGGGGGATGGCAACCCCATTGGAACAACATAGGCTGGCCTGACCATCCAGTTCTCCCAGACTCCAGACCACAAACCAAGGAGTGTACCTGGAGGGATCCGTGGCTCCAGATACATATGTAGCAGAGGATGGCCTTGCCTGACAGCAATGGGAGGGGAGGCCCTTGGTCCCGGAGAGGCCCAATATAGGGGGATGCCCCATGGAGCGGTAGGGCAGGGGAATGTGGGTAGGTGGGGGAGCACTCTCATACAGGCAAAGAGTAGCGGGAAGGTGGATGTGGGATGGGTGGTGATGGAGGGGTAGCTGGGAAGTGGGATATCATGGAATGGAGGGTTGGTAGAAGAGGTATGGGGAAGCAGGCTATCATTTGAGATATAAATGAATGTAATGATTAATAAAGAAATAAAAAGGAAGAAATGCAAATAAATAAAACAACCAATTAAAAACCTCCCATTGTGATCAAAAGCATCTTGGGAGGGGCTTTTTCGACTTATATCTACATCACAGCCCATCACAGAGAGAAATCAGGGCAGGAACCTGGAGGTAGGTTTCTGATACAGAAACCATGGAGGAGTGCTGCTTCTGGCTTGCTCCTCATGGCATGTTCAGCCTGGTTTTGTTTGTTTTTGTTTTTACACCATCCAGGGACACTTGTGCAGGAATGGTACCACCCACCGTGAGCTGGGCCTCCCAAATCCATCATTAATTAAGAGAATGCACTACAAGCTTGCCTGCAGGAGGAGATTATAGGGACAATTTGTTCAATTAAGCATCCCTATTCCCAAATGACCCTAGCTTGTGACAAGTTGACATAAAACTAGACAGCACAATACAGAAGATCTATTTTCATTTTTAGGGGGATCCACTGTACTGATTTCTGTAGTGGCTGGACTAGTTTACGTGGTCAGCAGTGGGACAGAAAACTTCTCTTTGCTTGTATCCTTGACAACATTTGTTGTTGTTGGTTTTCTTGGCGACCTCCGTCTGACTGGTCTGAGGTGGAATCTCAGTGTAGTCTTGATCTGCTTTTCTTTGATGTCTGGTGAAACTGGCATTTTTTTTTGTTGTTGTTTTTTCATGCCGATTGCCCATTTGTGCCTCCTCTCTGGATAACTGCCCGTTCCTTTCATTAGCCCATTTATTGATTGGGTGATTCGACGCTCGCACAACAATGTTCACTCATAATAGCTAAGCTATGAAACCAACTCTGTCCAAAACCAGAGGAATAGATAACAAAACACGGCCTTTATGCACAATGGATTTTTTTTCTCCCGACCATAAAGAATGAAGCTGTGTTGTTTGTAGAGGTTTGGGTGCAACTGGAGACGATCCCATTAAACAAATTAGTCAGTCACTGAAAGACAGACTGTTCAAGTTTTCTCTCATTTGTGGGCTCTAGACTTTATCGACACAATATCATATGTGTGGGGATGATGGTATAATGTCCCTAATGTGCAGGGGAAGGAGGAGCAGATGGGACAGGGAGGGAAGATGGGTGTTGGGGTAAGGGACTTGGGGGAATAAAGATAACATACAATCAATATATCTTGGTATGAAGTTTAAGAAAAATATTAGAACTTAACAAATGTTGGTTTTTCTTGGTTATTGCATTATTGGACATATATAGTATTCTTTTCCTTTTTAAGATAAATTAAAGGACTTATTTATTTATTGTACATGGTGTACACACACATACACACACCCATACACAACCCCTCCCCCCAACACACATGTAGGCAGGTTGGTACCTGTGGAAGCCAGAAGAGGGTGGCAGATCCCTAGAGCTGGAATTACATGTGGTCGTGATCAATTCCACGGTGATGCTGCAGTCTCCTGTGAGAGTAGCAAGGGCTCTTAACTGCTGAGGCCACGCATGGTATTCTCATTCCATCTTCTCTGGCCATGTGTTGTCTTAAAACTGACCTTGGCTATCTTATTCAACATCACCATCTCCAGGCCTAGCATGGCTGCCAGCGTGCTCTGCACGGCTTCAGGGGTGTGGTGATGCTCATGGCCATCATGTCTACCAACTCATGCCTATTCTTGCTGTTGCCTGAGATTTGGCTCTGAAGAAAAGAGAGGGTACTGTGATGGCAGGTAGAACCAAGCTCAAGAGGGGAGCTGTATGCTGACAAGCTAGGAGAGCATCAGAATCTAGGGGAAGCTGCTGGTGATGGCCCAGGGAAAGAATTAGATGTTTCCCTTCATGCTAATGACTTTGTAGACTTAGCAAGGGCTGGGTTATGGTAGTAAATATTCAAAGTTAGTTTCTCCTCTTCCTCTTCTTCTTCCTCCTCCCCTTCCTCCTCCCCCTTCTCTTTCCCTTCCCCACCCCAACCTCCTCCCTCCTCCTCTTCTCCTCCTCCTTCTCCTTCTCCTCTCCCTCCCTCCTCCTTCTTCCTCCTCCTCCTCCTTGTGCTAGGGCCTCATGCATGCCAGATCCAAACTATCATTGAGCTCCATCCCCAGACTGAAGAATGATTTCTCTGTCCTCTCTTTTTCATTTTTCAAAGGTGCCGTGTATTCTCAGCCAGGGGACTCTGAACATGTGGAAAATTGGGGTCCCTGTAAGATATTTCTCTTCTTAGTTCATCCAAATTTGAAACCATGAAGGTGAAAGGGGATGGACCAAGAAGAACCCTCAAGAAAGGTCTGATGGAAGAAAGAAGAAGGGTGTGAAGAGGATGTAGGGGGATAGTCTTTGAAAGCAAGTTTGTTTCCTTGGACTTGGCCTCCCAAAGGATTCTGTGAGTAAGGAGGACTAGCATCTCACACGATAGCATGGCCCCAGGCAGGGGCACAGTGAGAATGCTAAGGTCAAGCTTCTTAACCTCACCAAGATCCCCGGCCTTTATGCCTAGTGCAGAAGCAATAGACCCAGACTTGGAGAGACCAGGAGATCCAGATGATGAGTATCTCCATGGCAACCAACATAGCCTGATGACTCACAGCTACAACATGCTTTGGAGTGAGGACATTCCCAGTACCTTGGTGCTACCAAAAAAGACCTTCAGGGAGAGAATGGGGATCTGAGACTCAAGAGGTCGATGGCTTATCTACCTGATGACTTGTAATCACTGTTCAAATTAAACTGCTAGGAAGAAGATAGATTTAAAATTGCTTCCCCACTCTGGTCTTTCCTTGCAATTCCTTTCCTCTACATCTAGAAAATAAAAGATCTATGAGTTATCCAATGCATATGGTAAGCAGCCTGATCATTGCGGATGTTATCTATTCCTTGACGGGAGGCACTGCCAGTACTTAATTGTCTGTGCCAGAAGAGGGGCAAGGACATTAATGCTCATTTGCATATCCTCTCTTTCCAGCCAGGTATCCTGGACAATACCAAGAAGTGCTTCAGAAGCCAAGACAGCCATGTGTCTGCAGGGAGACTTCTGAAGAGGCTGCCCCCGGGAACTTCAATTATAAGGGTCATGGTCAAGCTGAAATAGTATAGAAGTCAGATAGAGAGCTCCCCCCCCCCGCACCATCTTCCCACTGAGCTTGAACGTGTATAGCCAACAAGACTCAGTGACGTGCAGGTAGATCACACCTGCTTCGCTCCCCTGAAGACATATACACATCACTTGTTCTTAAGTCTAGTCAGCTACAGGGCAAATCGAATCAAGATGGCAGCAAACGTATTCCGACCGGAAGCAAGTTATCACCTAGCTTCAGTAGTGTGACCAAGTCATTGCAGGGTCGAGAAATTAGCATCAGGGTCTTTTTTTTGCTCTATGAAGGTATCATGAAGAAGAAAATCACACCGGTAATGGGGAGGGTCTCAGAGGTGAGCAAGTGCAGATGCCTGTCCCGTTCCTTCCCTTCTTCCCTCTCCCCGATCCTGTGTGTGTGTGTGTGTGTGTGTGTGTGTGTGTGTGTGTGTGTGTGTGTGTTCATCCCCGCCACAGATGCATCTCTACGCCGGCGATCTCAAAAGTGCACGCTTTCTAATTGAGCTGCAGCATCTCACGGAGATGCCGAGGCTTCCAAACAGGAGTCTCTCTGTGCCGTGCACTGCTGTGCATTTTAAAAAACGTGGTTGTTGGCGCACGTTGCCAAGAAGGAAGAAGAAACCCATTCTGATACCACAAGCCCAGGATGTAGTCCATCAATCTCCAACTCAAGAAACTAGATTCTGAGTGACTCTGCTTGCTCAACCTGTCCCTGGCTTCCGAAGAAAGGAGGAGATGACTGCAAGATGAAGCCACCTCCAGTGTGGTCCGTCGTCTCTTCAAGTGGGTGTGGCTCACAGTTCCCCAGAGCTCTGAGGGGTGCGCTACTGGCTCTAACCATAGTCATGATCTCACACAGGAGGGTAAATTAAAGACCACACAGTGCCTTCGGTGGGAGGGGCCTCTCAGAAGGTCTCAGGTCCTTCCAGCGTTTGCATCCACGGTATTTGCGACTGCAGCTGGATTTCACCTTTAGTTTATAAAGGCCCTGTTGGCTCTGCTCCACTCTTTCCCTTTCTTCTTCCCCCTTTGAAACCAGCACTTTGCTCTTTTGCTCTGAAAAGAGAGCATGAAGGAGTCACTCCAATGACAGCCATACTTCTGATGGACTCAGGGGGACATAAATGCCACCAGGATGACATTTCTGTTTAAATATCATGAGGGGTGCATAGAGAGAAGAGGGATTTGGCTGGAGTGGTCCTGGCCACTTTGTAAATGTCAGAGTCTGCACTGACCAGCATGTGGGGGCAGCACAGAGCCCTTCCCTCCGCCCGCCTGCTCGTTTTTCTCAATTTCTTCTAGCAATGCCTAGAGAAAACAGCCACTGCAGTAGATGGTGACCTCTCTTTCTGTGACCGTGTGGCTTGCTATCAAAATCTCATTTGGACACCCCTTGTTGGTTATTGGCAGAGGTGGAGGGGCATGAGGGTTCGTGGGGCTTGCCCTCCTCTTCTTCACTCTCGCACATATGCCAATATGTGTGTTTTGTGTCTAGTGGCTCTCTGCTCCCTGACCTCTCTTCCCAGAACAGGATGCCTTAGGAAGTCCATTCTGCCTTTGAAATAGACCTTAATGGACCTCAATTGGGAAGAATTCTGGAACCATCCTGGATGTTTTAGTTTGGTTCTGTTGTTTTCTAAGAGAGACAGAGCTCTAAGAGGGTGTTAAAACAAAGCCTTTTTATCGTTAGTGCTAAAGGATAGGGGCCGGGGAATTCTGAGGTCTGTGGCCTGCTGAATTCATTTGATGATTTAAGCAACCTAAGGAAAGATGGTGTTGTTTAGGCTCCTAGTTTAGGGGTGCATTGCTCATGGGAAGGGAGGCATGCTGGCAGGAGTGTGAAGTGGCCGGTTGCATGGCATCCACAGTCAGGAAGCAGAGAGATATGGATGTTTGTGCTCAACGCCCTTCCTCCTTTTTACTCTGTCTGGGACATCAGCCTAGTGGATGTTGCCGCCCACAGTGGGTCTCCCCATTTCAATTAACCCGATCTAGAAAATGTCTCATAGAAATGCTAGAGGTTTGTTTCTATGGTGATTCTATACCCTAGACAGTTGACAGTCAAGATTAAACCATCATCCCTGTTGATAAGAGTTTAGTACAATTTTAATATCTGTCCACACAGATGTCAGGGAAATCCTTGGAGTGGTTGTATCTCAAAGTAGCTGTAATGACAAATGCGTTTTTGACACGGGTCATTTTCAACTGTGGGATTTACCAGTGTGGGACTGCATTCAGGGTAAAGAGTATCTAGTTGGAACTGGATTAAAGAGCAGGGCAAATGGGACTCAAAGACTCTGGCTATTCCTCATTTTTGCCTCCTCCTTTCCTCTCCAGCCCTGTGGTTAAGGGAATGGGGACTCTCTGGTGCTGCTTCAGGGTTCCTAGAGCAAACATATTCTCCAAGATGCATACCTGCATTACCTTTCTGGACTTTTCCAACACCTCAGGGCTAGCATTTTTTTTCTTTTTTTTTTTCCGGAGCTGGGGACCGAACCCAGGGCCTTGCACTCGCTAGGCAAGCGCTCTACCACTGAGCTAAATCCCCAACCCCAGGGCTAGCATTTCTTGATCACTGTCTATACCTGGCACTGTGCACAGTTCCCCAAGTAGACTATTGCTGTTCCTTGTCCTTTATTCTTCATTCTTGTGACAGGAAACAGGCTTGACTGAGGTGCCTTCTGTGTCAGCATTGGAGGCTGGACCTTCCCCAGCCTCTCGGCAAGCTCAGCGGCAATGCACAGCCTGTACTAATCAGGAAGACACTATGAACCCAGAGCTCAGAGCCTGTGGTCTCCCTCAGGAGTCATCACCTGGGACTCTGAGGAGCTCAGGGTACCGATGACTCCTCACTTTCCCCTCAAGACTACCTCGGACATACCTTCTTACATTCAGAAAAGTGTTTGCTTTATAAGCGCAAGGACCTGCGTTCTGGTCTGGAGCCACAGGAAAATCTGGATGAGACGGATGCCGTGCACCTGTTACCCCAGCACTGGGGAGGTGGAGACAGGCAGATCCAGGTCCATTTTACATGGCAACCTCCAAGCTTTTGAGACATCCCGTCTCAGAAAACGAGGGGGAGGCTAGGGCGATAGTTCAGTGTGCCAGGGCACTTGCTATACAAGCAGGAGAGTTGTTAAAATCCTCAGAACTCACATGAAAAGCCAGGTATGTGAGTATAAATAACTTCAGCTCCTCCTTCTCCCCCACTTCTCCTCCTCCCCACCCCTCCTCCTCCTCCTTCTTCTGCCTCCTCCTCCTCTCCCTCTCCATCCCTCTCCATCCCCCCTCTGTGTGTGTGTGTGTGTGCGCACACACACGCATGCACATATACACACTTGTGCATGTGCATGCATGCATGTGGACAGAGGTCTCCCTGGGGTTTGCTGGTTATCAGTTTAGCTGTAGGTTTAATGAGAAACCCTGTCTCAAATCAATAAAGCAGAGGAGTGAGAACAAGCAGAAAAACTGACATACTCCTTTGGCACCTGCAGTTTCCATAGGTGTACACATCTGCATACATCGTGCAATTACACGCCACACCGCACACACGTGTATACACATACACACGCATACTGCATGCCTGTAAAACCAGAAAGCAAAAATTCCCAAAGCAAGATAAACAGCATTTGAATGATGCCTGAGGTTATCCTTAGGACCCCACATGTTTGTGTACACACATGAGTGTGTACACACACACACACACACACACACACACACACACAGCCTTTCAGATAGACTCTAGTCCTGCAGAGCATGGCTATCTGACCATGATAGGTATTTACCATCTCGTGTGATAGATCAAAGACTCCACCATGGCTTGTTCAGAATCTTCGGCAAGTCAGCAGCAGATCATGGATGCTGTAGTTTGGATTCTAAATGTTCCCCAAAGATTAAGGTTTCTGGGTCTTTAGGGTGGCACCAATGAAGGCTGTTGGGACCACCTATGTGAGGCAGGCTCTGGTGAGGCTGTTTTAGAAGACAAAGGGCTTATCCTTGAAGACTGTGGGTCCTGGGTGCTCCCCTTCCTTTTGCTTTCTGGCAAGGAATTGAGTGGGGTTTTTTTGTTTGTTTGTTTGTTTGTTTGTTTGTTTGTTTGTTTGGTTGGTTGGTTTGCTCTTCCCCTTGCTCTGACAAGCTCCCTAACTCCAGACTCAAAGCCACAGGTTCCACAGACCACGAACAGGAACCTTCAACCCCGTGAGTTAAAAGAAACCCTTTTACTTTATAAATCAAAGTCTTCGGGTGTTTGTTAGACTAACAGAAACCTGGCTGACACATGAGACTTGATCCCAGAACTGTGACCCCAAACACAGTCAGCTGGGGACAGGAACCCATCCCTAGTTCTGAAATATGTGGTAGGTTTCTGGTAAAGCTCGTGACACTTCTCTGTTTCTTCCTTTGTGTGGTTCTCAGGGGCCTAACACACCATCTTCATTCTGCTTTGTGTTATGGTCGGGGGAAAGTGTAGAGCCAGCATGACTTTACCACCGTTAGAAATCTTTGCTGGATGATGTTCCCGTTGGCAGCTGTCTGGGCCTGGTATTTAAGCAGCATCGAGCTCCAAAGAGTTGCCCTTTAGAGAGAGATTACAGTCACACACCCACCACCGATAAGCTGGAAGATAAACAAATGTTCTTTTCTCCCCAAATGTTTCCAGCTTTTGCTCAACGACATTTCTCATGGTTGGAGCCCAATATGCTATAGATCCAGGACCAGGAGATCTTAAGCTCGCGCTGAGAGCCAGGCGCGAGTTCCAGATTTCCTACCACGTTGATTCCTGCATTAGCTTTTCAATTGCAAAGGACTCGTACTGAGTGAATTAAAATAAAAGATTAAAAAGAATTATATTAAAAATTCTAGATACTTTTGATCATGAAAAAATATTTTCATTGGTTAATTTACTGGGAAGTTTAGAGGGAAATTTTTAATTTACTGGAAAGTTTAGCTTCAGGTGTGGCTGGTTCTAGGCATTATTCCTAAGACTTCCTGCTTTCTTCTCTCATTATCTTGCTGTATGGCTCTTCTTCTGCACTGGCTTCCCTCCCAATGGTAAGATGAACTCAGGCAGTAGATGACTGAGGGTCTGCAAGCCAAGCTACACCCCCAGACGAGAGAGTGTGCTTCTGTGCAAGTTCGCATACGCAGGTAGAGTCTCATTGGTCTGACTCAGATCCCATGTTCCCCTCTGAACCAATCCTGGTAACTACAGAACTATCCCAATTTGTCAGGCCTGGGTCACGTGCCTCCTCTGGATCTAATCAGTCTGGCCAATGAGAAAGGAGGTTCTCTATAGTCACAGCCAAACCAATAGTCCATGAGCAGACAGAGAAACCTTGGCAGGCAAAACAGATGATCGTTGTGTTAGCTTTCTGTCACTGTGACAAAAATACCCGGAGGAAATCAACTTAAAGGATAAAAAGGTTATTTTGGTCCAACAGTACAGTTACTTTGGAGCCCACAGTGGAAGTGCAAAGTGGAGGAAAACTGTTCACATAGTAGCAAAGACAGAAAAAGAGGAAGAGGCCGGGATATGATCTTCAGGAACACATCCACTGTGGCATAGTCTACCCATGTAGGCCTGGCCTCTGAGTGCTTTTGTCCCCTTGAGGTAGCCTATTACCTATAAACCAGAGCACTCATGATCCCCTGTCTGGGCCCCACCTCTAAACGCTGTTGCACTGGGAGCAAGCCTTCAACACACGAGCTTTAGGGCTATACTTTGAAAGCAAACTACAGTAGCCACTAGCGCTCAGTCCTTCTACCTGTCTGTCTCTCTGTCTCCATGTCTCTGTCTGTCTCTGTCTCTTTCTCTCTCCGTGTGTGTGTGTGTGTGTGTATGTGTGCATGTGTGTGTATTTTCATGTTTTTTGCAAGTGCAAGTATGTGCATATGATCACGGAGGCCAGAGATCAACCTGGAGTGTTATTCCTTAGATGCTGTCCACCTTGATATTTTTTTGACGTGAAGTCTGGACCTCACCCCTGGCTCCTATCATGAGCTTAAGCCCATGAGGCAAGACTAGCAGGTCAACGAGCCCCAGAGACTGGCCCGTCTCTGCCTCTCCATCTCTCTGATTACAAGTGTGTCCCATCGTGCCAGGCTTATTTTAAAATGTGGGCAGTGAGGGACTAAAACTCAAGTCTCATGTTTTCAAGGCAAGAGCTTTATGGACTGAACCACCTGCCTGGCTGGTAGGTTTCTTTCTTTGGAGAGAATGCAGACAACTAAGGAAACAGATTTCTGAGCATGCATTTCTCAGCCAGCAAAGCCCTGCGCAGAGGTACTTCAGATGGAGGAGACAATTATGCTTTAAAAAAGCAAAGCAGGGGGATGGGCTGTTAGACATTGGAGTCAGCAAAAGCCTTGCAAGGAGAGAAGGCTGAGAAACAAGAAGGAACTATTAGGAAAACCCATGAAGATGGGGGCTCTAGACTCAGGCCCTAATGCATGAACAGGCCTGGTACAACACTGGATAGGTAAGAGGATTGTGTGCTGGGTCCCAGTATGGAGGACTCTGCTGCTTCTGGGTTGAGTGTGTGTAGGGCTGTGCTTTATCCCTGAATATAGCAGGAGTGAAAGTCGATTTTATGTGAGCTTCCCACAGAGACCAGTCATGCTTTCACACCCCCTACCATGCTCACACAGCCATGCAAATCGCAGACATTCATTGAGTATCTCTGTATTGTTTAATTTTCCCCTAACTGTAACAAAGTATCTGATAGAAGCAACTTCAGGAAGGAAGTTTGTTTGTGGCTCAAGATTTAAAGGCAAACTCCCCTATGGTCCGGAAGGCTCGGCAGCAGAAGCAGCACGGTGCAGCAGCCGGCTACATTGTATCCACAGTGCGGAGCAGAGAGAGCTGATGCTGATACTCAACTCCATTTGTCTTTTTTCATTCAGTCCCAGACCCTGCCCTACCCAACAATGCTGCTCAGGTTCAGAGTGGCCTTCCCCCTTTAGCCCACTTAATCTAGAAACTCTCTTATAGGTATCGCCAGGGGCGTGTCTCCTAGGTGATGCTAAAGCTTGTCAAGGTGATGATCAGTATTGATCACAACCTCATACTGGGATCCAGTGGGAAGGATTAGACTGGAGTCCATTCGGCCACCTCTCCCCTGAGGAACAATGGGTAGATTGTGTAAACATGGAGGGCTATTGGTCCCGTAAGGTCACTTAGGGGCTAATGAAATGTCCATTTTCCTTGAGTTATGGACAGTGGAGAGAATTATAGCCGAGGGTCAGGTAAGTTTGGAAGAGGATTTGTCTTCCTGATGATTTGTTCATTCTGGGAAATTGGACACGTGAGGACAAATGGTGAAACAGGGTTCTTGAGTGAATGGAAAAGGACAACCAGAAAGTAAAGAAGGTCAGCGTAGGGCTGGGGCACAGCTCAGTTCGTGGAATGCTTGCTTCCGATGCAGAAAACCCCGAGATCTAGCCCTAGAACCACGTACACTGGGTGTGGTGGCATGTACCTGCAATCAGAGTACCCAGGAGGCAGAGGCAGGAGACTTGGAAATTCAAGGATATCCTTGGCCACTTGGGAGTTTGAGGCCAGCCTGGGCTATATGAGATTTTTATCTAAAAAGAAATCAATTAATCAACCAACCAATCTTCAATCGATCAGAGTGGAGTCGTAGCACAATGGTTTATGAATGGTAGTATCAGTAAAATCACAGATTACCAATTCTATAGCTTCCCATGGAGCTGTGGACATCAGTAAATCAATTGTATATGTGACCTGACATAGTCCATCAACACAAACCAATGACCTTCACGGATCAACCACCATCTGCCGGGTTATCTAGCTTTTTGTGTTTCACAGATGCAGTGTTGTAGAACATAAATCTGCCTATCAAGAACAGGTGGGTAGAAGGAGGGTCTCATTACTTTGCCACTCTCTTTTGGTCCTTCGGTCCTCTCTTGGTTGATCACTGTGCCACCAGGATGCCCTGCAGGGATTATTAATATAGACAGGGCCCCTGCTTGTTCATATACCTATTCTTGAATATATACATATGCATAAACTCAGCCGGCTGTAAGTCCTAAAAATCTCAAACATCCTTGACTTCAAACGGTTAAACACGGAGCATCTTCAAATGACGAAATTAATGAGACTGAAACTCAGAAACATTCTTTCGGAAATTGAAGACGCCCCTAAGAATGGTCTTCTAATTGAAGCAACCTGCTACATTAATGCTGAAAACTCATTTACAATTCAACTATTAAATGACAAACCATTACCACCATCTTTATGGCTGCCTATCCCTCTAACAAATTTATTATGTAATTGCCCTACATAAAGGCGTCATTTCGGGATGTGAAAGTTGAAATAAAGTTCCCGATTTTAAATGCTTATGGAGGTACATTTGCAATGACCAGTCCAGTGTGAGCACCCAGGTCTTCTCTTCTGTTGGCGAAGGCTTCATGAATAGACCCAGAATCCCTGAGTTCATGAATTTGATTCTCTTGGGCCCTCTGCTATGTTTCATGAAGTGGGAAACACCAGACCTAAAGGCTTCCTGTTCTTCAGCCTGGCAGCTCATTAGCTACGCAGATTTGTGTGCACAGAGCACACTTGGTGGGTTTTGTGATTGGAGATTAAGAGAGTGGCCGCTGTTCCCAGACACCCTGAGTCTGGGCCAGGTTTCCACAGAAGCAGATCAACAAAAGGAAAGTGGTTTAGTGGGTAACTGCAATAATATCTCCCTGATGCTCTTTTGACTGTGAGACTCCAACAAACATCCCTGGGGAACACGGGAAGAGATGAGCTGTCTGGTACAAGGGACCATAAGGTAGAGCCTAGAGGAGAAGCCAGTGTATACCGATAAGATAGCCTCTTCTTGCAAGAAAGAACCACCGGACATCTTTCCAAGGGGAAAGGAAAGAGGAGTGTATGTGGAAACATCCCCAAGGAGCCAGATTTTTGAGATGCTGAAGATAATGAACTGAGGATCCTAAAGGTGGTAAGAGGGGGAGGGATGGGGGAGGGGGAGAGGGGAGGGAGAGGGGTGGAGACCATGTAGAAGTCATAGATAGATTTAGTACAGCTTTCTTAATCACTCTTCACCTTACTTTTCTAGACAGTATCCCTCACTGTATCTGAATCTCACTGATGAAGCTATACAAGCTTGTCAGTGATTTCCCAGGGATCTGCCTGTCTCTGCTGGGATTATAGATGTGCACTGTTATGTGTGGCTTTTTATATGATGTGAGTGCTGGGGATTCGAACTCAGGGCCGCATGCTTGCATGGCTAGCGTTTAACTGAGTGAGCCTTTACCCCAGACCCTGGAGACATTTTTAAATGTTATATTTGGTGGCATGGAAAGCCCAAGGATGTTCCAAAATTTGGCACGCTATAATGAGCAGTCCCCCCAAAGAATTATTCAGTTCCAGAAGTCAATACTGCTGAGGGTGAGAAACCCCCACTTTCAACCAGTCACTAGACAGAAGCTCACATTGTCCCTCCAAGTCAGCAGGCAGCCCCGGAGGCAGTCTAGAAAAGCCTCTTCCTCTCGTTCCTGAATACAGGATGCTAGTCTCGGGAGGATCCTAAGGAGAGACATACCCAGTACCCATGCTAAACATAGTTAAGTTCCTTGCCTCTAAACTAGCACTCCAGAAGAAAATTCCTCCCTGAAAAGACTTTCCCGACTTCCCCCCAGAAGCCTGATTTATGCAGAGCAGGAGAGAGCTTTGCTTCAGTCTTTACAATTCTAATGTTTAGAGTAATACATTTATTTATGCCAAATGCAGCATTTCAGCCAGAACACTATGAATTCTTCCTCAGGAGCCCCTAGTGCAATCAACCACCTTCAGCCTGGCTTTGCATATGTGCTGCCTGCAGAGGCTGCCAGCGTCCAATGCTCACCTTCTCGAGATCTGAGTGTGTGGACCGTTTTCTATGTATTTTAGCTGATTCGATGCACATAGGCTATTATAACATGTATTACGTGTAATGTAGTAATCGGTCCCTTAACCTCCTATGTTCCAGAAGCACCTACCAGTTTCCAACATCGACATTTCCCCCTTCAGAATATATTATCAGTCTGATGTATTCAGGGTGCAGATTTCTTGCCAAAATAATTCTGCCCCGTGAATGATAAATGTGTTTATTTCTTCAGCTTCCGGGATCGTATACAGTGCGGATTACGCCTTGGAAGCGAACACAGACCCTTCTTTGTTTTTTTTTTCCTGACACGTTTAGAATTGATTCCTTAGATTCTTCCCCCAAACTCTCTTTTTCTACTTCCAGCTCCCTGAAGTGACTGGAACGACTGGCACTGTAAAGCTGTTCTTGGCTCTGGACTATGCCTCTCTGACTTAAGCCCGCAAGAGCTTAATGAACTGCCCTGTCTCTCCTGGGTAAAGGTCGTCATAGCTTAAATGGAGAGCGACCTCATCTTTCAAAATTGGCTTGGCAAATGGAAAAATCTAGAGTCCCAGATGTCTGCTATTTTTGGCTTTCTACCGGAGTGAGTGGGAATATCACACAGAACACGGAAACTGGGACTTCTCCCCACCAAAAAGCCTCTGAAGCATCCAGACACACTCGGTGAAAAGCCTTAACAGTCAAGACATAATGTCACGGGCCAGGGTTGAGGAGATTACCAAAGACTGTCACAGTACCGCGTGTCTTTGCCACAAAAGTCCTCCACGGAACTTGACCAGCCATGTTCACTAATGTCACCATTTATTTATCTTGGCCCCTAATGTCATAATGCCACCACTTGTCCTGACCGTGGAGATCTCTTGGTTCACTTACGTAATACCTACATCTAAAAAGCCTTCCTCAGACCAGGGAGCAGATGAGTCTGCTCATTCATCTCCAAATTTCCCCCGAGCCCTTACTTTCCCCTCTGCAAATACCCTAGTCCATTTTGAGCTCCACCCTATCTTCCTCTGATGCACTTGAAGCGGCCTATTCTCCAGACAGTCAACCCCATCACCCGCCGGGCCACCATCTACAGCAACTCTCTCATCTCTGGCACCATCGAAATTGATTTCCATCCAGAAACCAGCATGATCTTTCAAATACACAACCCAGTCCGTACTATTCCCCACTGAACGGCTTTTCGCCGTTTTCAGAATTGGGTTCCGAAGGTCGCTATGCTGAGCCATCAGATTTAACAGATAATAGTATGTGAGTACGTAACTTTTAAATTCTTTTAGCATCAGCGCGTCCCAGGCACATCGGAGAGACCTTCATACAAAAAGGATATTCGTTGTTTACCCAGCACTCAATATAGCTAGACATCATCATAGGCTCTCTCTGGCCACCTACGCACAAGGCTCTATGGCCCCAGCTCACTCATACTCAGTCTGACACACCTGTCCTGAAGACGCCGGCCTCCAGTATCCCATGAACTCTCTAGCTCCCAAGTCCTCGTACTAAAAATACCTCCCTGCGTCTGGAATGTTCTTCCCTGATTCGGTGCATGGCAACATCTTCAGGTCACTATTCAAATATCCCCTCATCAGAAAGGTCTTTCCCGACCACTCCCCACTTTCCCACCCCCAAGCTTGCTGTCATGCACTCTCTGCCCCACTTCTTTTTTTAAAAAAAAATTATTTATTTTATGTATATGAGTACACTGTAGCTGAGACACACCAGAAGAGGGCATCAGCTCCTATTACAGATGGCTGTGAGCCACCATGTGGTTGCTGGGAATTGAACTCAGGACCTCTGGAAGAGCAGTCAGTGCTCTTAACCGCTGAGCCATCTCTCCAGCCCTCTGCCCCGCTTCTTTATTTTGCTGTGTGTCTCTTTATCTTATTTTTTTTCCTGCCTCACTTTCTCCAGGGTGTACCACAGACCTGGTTTATGAAGGAATGCCAAGGAATAGCCGACAGGCTTCAGTTTGCCCATTTATCTCTAGAATAAAATCCCATCTCTTTCCTAGCACCCTAAGAGTCCTTGCTCCCTTTGTGTGTATCAGCAAGATAGAAGCTTTTGACAGGAGCCCTTGAGTGAATGAAGTCCAAAGAAGTTTGACCCACTGGAGCATCAACTATCTACCCATAATGGAAGTCCCACACCGCTGTGTAGCAAGACCTTGGCCTTTGATACGGAGTGGTCTGTGCTTGGGTCCGAGTTCTGACTTCGTCCAAGTCAAAGTTTTATGAGCCTGTATTTCTTTGTTTGTATGACGAGGGTATCCATCCCGAAAGAGGAGGAAGAAAGTTCAAAATTAAACGTGATGGTCGGTGCGTGCCACAGTATGGGACCTGGAGTACCACTGCTGGCTTTTCATAAACACCGGCTGGATTCACTTAGGATGAAGGGTCCTCTAGAATATCTTGATGGGATGCTGCATCTCAGAGGGTATTTAAACCCTCTACACTGCAGCCATCTCCATGCTAACATGACATTAGCGTCACCTTTCCCATTACCCTCTAACCTATTTCTTGTAACCCTCATACCAGATGTCCACTGGGCCCAGTAAGACCTCCACCATTTTCTCCTTTTTTAAGAGTAGGGGTGGGAAGCTACTGAGCCCAGACATCTCCTTTCTATTCTCTTGTTTGAACCCAAAATGGAACCCATTCCTGCCTGATCAGGTTCTGCTCCTTAAGGATCTCCAGGCTGGATGCACACCAGATGTTGCTGTTGCCATGGTAACTATTATAGCCGAAATGTTCTCAAACTATGAAGAGAGATGAGCCGAGGTCCAAAGAGCAGAAGTAATTACTCTTACATTGGGCTTTGAGGGCACTGCGTAAATGCCAGATGATGCATGCCTGGGCACTTGGGTCCTGTAAACCCTCCATTGATGGCAGCTGCCCACAACGTGGAGACCTATTGGCTTGTGGAGCATGCTCTACAAAAACTGGGAGATTCACTGAGTTTCTGTTAGAATAAGACCCCAACCCAATTTTATTTTTTAAAAAAAAAAATTAGACATGGTTTTATTAAGGTCCTTAAGCATGTCTGGGATTTATTATTCTATTTTTAGCCTTGCTGTGACGTTCTCATCCTTCCGATGAGAGATGAAGAATGAAGGATGAGTTTAGCGACGTAGGGGGAGCTAACAAGCCACAGCAGAAGTGACTCTGTCACTGAATGACACGAGAGACTGGGACATAAAAGGTATATGTGGTTTTGTAGCCCTGAGGTCACCATCCTGTGAGGAAGCCCAAAGCCACCCAGAGAGACCGTGAATCAGTATTCTGGTTGAAATGGGTCTTGTTTGCAGCCAGCATTTATCACCAGACATAGAGCATATCTATAAGGTTCCAACCCTGAGACTTCGAGCCACCAGCTGTGAGTCAACCCCAGATGTTATGTTCTCCCTGCGGAGGCCTCAACCCTCTCAAACCAGTGACTAGCTGTTCTGGTAAGGTCACATCTCGTCTCCTGGCCAGCAGCACCTGAAAGCCCAAATAGAGCAGGTTCTTTGGGGCCCTGCAGACATGGCTCACTCGGTAACGGGCTTGCTGTTCAAGCATGAGGATCTGAGTTCATCTTCCCAGCACTTATGTGGAAAGCTGGGTGCCATGGTCCGTTTCTGCAGCCCCAGCGCCAAGGGGATGAAGACACCTCCTGTCTTCTCAGAACTCATTGGTTAATTAGCCTACCCAATCAGTGAACTCCAGGGAAAGCCTCACTTGCAAAATACTAAGGGAGAGGGACTGAGGAAGACACCTGATGTCAATCTCCGGCCTCCACACAGATGGACACACATCCAAATAGGCACAGACACACATGGACATACGTCACACACACACGCACAAAGAAAAAGGAGGCTCAAAAACGGGTCCTTTAAAGCCACCGTGTATTGTAGTAATTTGCTATGCAACAGTAGTAACAGGAAAGATTTGCTGGTTCTCAATGACTGTCTCAAGTGTCCTTGTAAACAGGACCCACCACTGTCTCTTCTGAGCCATATTCTCACGTCTTTTCTTATTTTCTTTTTTTGAGACATTGTTTTTTATAAGGACCATCCAATGTAGTAACGAGGAAGGCATTCTTGATACCACATCCTCTCGTCACTGTAATTTAACCCAACCCCTTAGGTGTGAAGATTTCCCCTCTCACACAGAATGATTTCTGGCTTGTCCTTTCTTGGGAGAGTGTCCCACAGTAGAGGTAGGTGTGAGGGAGGGACGAATGCACCGTTTCCGAGGGTGATGGGCTTGGTCCAGGTTTAGCCTCTCCGAGCCTTGCTTCACACATCTGTGAGATTACTGACCGCAAGACAAAAATGGCAGCTGATCTTCCGTGTGTACAGCCCACAGCGCCGTCCTTGGTAAGTTGTGGGTGGCAGCCAGGGAGTCTTGGTGAAAAGCTTTCAGGGACTCTTGGTAATTGTCTATTATTGTGAACATCTGGTGGAAATATAGAAGTGGGTGACCTCAAGACAATTCCAGTACTCTGGCTATCAAGGGGTTATCCAGTAAGAATTGGGTTTACTTCTGGACATGCCAGCTAGCACTTCTAGAGGGCCACCTCTCTTCTGTACCCTAACTCCACTCAGGGGCACTTTCAAACAACTCCATCTCTACATGATCATATCTCTTGGCCAAAAGTCACATCCAGATATCACATCTATCCAAGGGAGCACCAGAAGGCACGAAGCTGACACCGTGACTCTTCTTATCACACATGCATTTCTGGCCTATAGCACCCTTACACTGACAGAAAGCTTCGAACCTTGGAGTAACTTGTTACCTAGCAAGAGGAAACGAGGCAGGTATGCTGGCTCCATCGGGGCTCAGGCACATCTGTATCTCATCGTGTCTAATGCAGAACCCATGACCATCTCTCCTGGTTCAGCCTATGACCTGCATGAACACCCTTGTATTCTCCTGAGATAACAGTTCCAATGCCATGTAAGCCAAAGCCCTTCAGCCTTAGGAAAAGTAGCAGCATCAAAGGCCGTTACAGCAAAACAGAGGGTGGGAAGGAGGATAGGGGGTTAGGCTGCCCCAGCAATGCTCCAAAGCTGAGAGAGATCTTGGCATTGGGTCCATCGGAAGGGAGTCTTGGGAACATTTTGCTGTTAGTGTTGTAACACCGAACTTCCCGAACTTTTATAGGACCCCAGATGAAGAGCGGAAGTGGGGGATGTAACAGTTGACTGACTTCCATCGGAGCTCCATTCACTGCCCCGAGGCTTTCAATTAAGGAAGGAAATATGGTTTCAATCTGGGACTGAAAGGACGGGCCCTCCCTCCTACCAACTGCATTCAGCAGTGCCCATTTCAGCCAAAACCACCTCTGCCCCTCCCCGTCCTCTCAAGAGGGATTCTGCGTTATTGGCTTGATCCCCCAGCAGACACCCCAACTGGACTCTTCACATTTGTTTCCTACAACATAGCCTCTGAAGCCTTGCAGCCATGGCGGCTGCAACTCTTGTTGCCACGGAAACTAATGTTTATGTTTGTATCTATGCAGACTGTTTCTATCAGATTTTATTCTGCTCGGCAGCTGTTGTAAGTCATTCCACCAAGATGGACGGCGGTGATAGGAAACAAAGCCTTCCTTCTCCTTCGAGGGGAATTTCATCAGGAGGCCTGGAGTCTGAAGATGTTCAAAGGGAAAACAAACCGGGTTTGGAGGGTGGTTTTACACAGAGGTGGGATCTGGGATGACGCGTGCTTAAAGCAGGGGCCCTACCTACAATTAAACTCTTGCTCTGCAAAACATCAGGGGCAGCATCTTTCTTCTGTGGGGGAATTGGAATGCACAGTACATGTTTAACTGCCAATCTGTTCTCTGCAGCCAAAGGACAGAGCAGCTAAGCAGGGGAAAATGATGCCCTGGGCACATCGTTTATGTAGACACAGCACAGTGCAGTGTCCAGCAGCTCTCACTGACGTTCTCTTCAGGGCTTTGCCTAATATTTCCCCAGTTGCTTCTAGAATTGTGCAGAGTCTTTGAAAAACAAGGCCACCGTTGAACGGCTGTTCAGCCTTATAGGCAGCCGGCATATCCTCCTCGATTAATCTATTGCTTCGGTCCAGATCAGCAGTGTTTAAGTAGACATAGGCAGTTTTAATTCTTTGCTTATTTTGTTTTCTGTTCAACACATGCCGAGTTGCCGTAATGTCTCCACAACCCCATTTGACAGTGAAGATGGCAAGACAGGGTGAAATGTATGGTGCCCCAATAAGGCATCTCATTCTGTCGTCATAACCCCATACAGGTGAATGGGATCATGGTCCCCATATTCATACTTGTGAAGATAGATACCAAAGTCCAGAACATAAGGTATCCAAACTCACATGGGAGTAAGCAGGAACTCTAAGACTTGGGGTGCCAGGATCTGTACCCAAATTACCTCCTCACTGTTCTGCTCTGGGGTTCATTGGCCAGTGAAAAAGAGAAGTGTGTGGAAATGATCACAGCTCATCATGAACAGTAACGGCATTTCCTACCGCATGTGCTACCATGGTAACACAGAAAGGATGTGATTAGGTCAACCTGGAGGAGAGGGACCACGTTTCACAGAGAAGCAGGCTCTAAGGGCTGGGTCTTAGGGAACCAAGGGATCCCAAGTACAAAACAAACAGAAGGGCCTCCCAAGCAAATCAAGAAACGCAAAAGTCACTTGAGGGGCACAGGTCCCCAGCAGGGCAGACTGCACCATCACTGGCTCACCCTCCGTAGATCCTCTGATTCATGCTGAGTGCCTTGCAGGGCTTTGCACTTGGAGAGGTAAAATGCAGACAACATAGACGTTACCATCATAACCCCAGATCAGCCATCTTTCCGTCACAGCCTTACAGTACCCACAGTTTCCTCCACATGTGCTGCCCTTTCTAGAAGCTTCTTTTCCATGGTTCCATGTTGCCACTGGAAATTGCTTGCTGGGAATGTGTCCCTGAGGGAGGGTGGTCCTCATTCATGACACCCACCCTCATGCTGTCAGCTCATCTTGTTTCTGTGAGCCCCATGTCTTTCCTAGCATTCCGTGGCATCTTTGTGAGGGGCCCCTGGCCTTCACACTCTCCTCTCTCTCTTTAAACTTAAAACTATGGCTGCCTTTGATTTTGAGTTCTGCCAGAGCCTGACATGACTTTCTCCCATATTTCCCTGAAGTCCTTTCTAGCAGAGGCTCAGGAATTTTGTTCTTCTGCATCCTTAGACCGTGCCACTTTGTCACTGTGACAAGGTCTGGGGTTTCTGATGAGAGATGTCATCACGACTTGAGTTTGGGAAGTTCAGAAACTTTGACCTAGGCTCCAGCCTTGAACTTGTACAATCTGGGTACCTAGCATGCCTTGACCACCTCCAAGCCCTGGCTCCAACTCACCACTTGTAACGGTTAATCTCCATCGCTAATTTGAGAAATCAAGGTGGGTTCTTTGGGAGGCTCAAAGTAAGAGTAGAAAGCATACACAGGAAGACCTGCCTTCTGGAAGTGAAATGGTTTGTTAATAGGGTGGATTACAAGTGGACTCCATGAGGAACTGTGTGCTCCCAAGTGATATGATCTGACAGAATGGACAGACTGCCAGAGGAGACACATGAGAGAAAAATGACCCACGAAGAAACCGAAAGCAGGGATAGTCCTGAAATCAAGGCACGAAGGGTGTGAGGCAGCTCAGTCAGTAAGGTAGATATGAGAATCTGAGTTTAGTACCTAGCATCTATGGGATGGAGGGTGCCCATCTGTAACCCCAGTGCTGGGGAAGTCCTATTAATAAGTTCTATTCCTTCATCGTTTCTTATGCCCTGCATTACTTCTGCTCCACTTTCCTCATTCTGTGTTCTTCTCCATACCATATAGGCTTCCTTTTGGTGGTTGTCTCAAGTAAGCATACAGAATAATATTTTTATATGTGCGTATCATATTACTTGGTGTCTATTTCCCCCCATCAGGTTTCTCTGGTTTCCCTCCAATCCTTTACCGTCACTAACTGCCCCTTATGCCTTCTTGACACGCATGTATCCATATCTATTTAATTCTAATTCCACATGAGAGCGGGAGCATCCTGGGTTTACCGTTTCCTCCTTCTTTCCTCTTGTTCTTCCCCTACACCCTTTAGACGACTTCCTTACCCTCAGGATACCCTTTCTACTTCCTGCCTTGAGTTCTTCTGTGCGTCCCCAGCTTCCCTTGTTTCTCCTTGCTTTGGGCTTGGCCTCTCTCATCTAATTTTCTAAGTATAAGCAAAGGTATTGATTTAAGATCTTGCTTTCTCTTCCTTTCTCTTTTCCAAATGCGCATCTTTACCTACAGACTTCTCAGGGCCTTCTAAAATATTAATGCAAGGTTGTGCTACTTAAATTCTGAGATGTGATGGAGGCAAAAAAGAGAAAAAGCACAGAGTGTTAGTAGTCTTTCCCCAACTTTTCTACAGTCACTGAAACGTGAGAACATGACTCCGGGGCTGGCATTGTACAGCAGGGGCAGCATCATTATTTGGGAGCCCCACTTCAGCTTTGTGGGGCTTCTCCCCGCCCACCATGAATGGCGCAAACACTTGAGATTACATTCTACCACCACACCGAGGCAGAGGTAAGGAATCCACGGATGCCCTATCCACTTACTTTTATGAGTATAACAGAAATGAAGATTTCCACACGCCTTTCACAGCGTGGTGGGCGCAGACCCTGCTACTCTAGGACCCAGCAATGTGAAGAACAGGTCCCGGAGATGGACATGAACATCCAGTTCTGTTGCACTGGAGCCGGGAAACGGGTTGGCAAGACCAAGGTCTGGAATACAGTCATCTGGGGTCTGAGCCAGGGTCATTGTCAATACTGCTGCCCTGAGCCATTTTTAAGATTCAGAAAGAAATTAAAATGTAACTGGTTGGGAGCTGCACATCTTCACATCAAATAAAACAACCCCCTTCTGTCTCCCCTGTCCTTCCCTCTTTAAAGGCATGGGTTAGGCAGGAATGGGCAAGGAGAGCAAACCTTCTACTGAGCACCAGGCAACCCGTTAGACTGCGGGACAATGAATAGTGGCGTGACGTGCTATTGTTATTTGAGAATATCACCCCTGCCCGCCTGAGCCCACATCAGCTCCTCTTGTCAGAACAGCAAGGCAACTGTCCTTGGGGAGTGATAGTTGGCTTTTAGGTTGGGATGATCCCTAGCAGAGCCTCCAGACAGCCTTGGCCTTGTGTGAGAGTCAAAGGTAGACATCCAGAATGCAAGATGAGATGAGTCTGTGCACGGAGGCTTCCTCTAATGTTTGGGAAGTCTTAGGAGTTGGGAGCTTCAAGAACTGCCCTAAGGGACACAAGGCACCCCGGCCAGCAGGGATTTAGAACATCAGTTATCTGAGGAGTCCGGCCTAGCGTGGGCTTTATAATTCATCAAATAGTCATGGAAGCATGGGATTGGCTGGGGACTCCAATTGTCTGGGCAATGTCTTCCTCAGGTAGGGAGTTCCAGGACGCTGCAAACCTAGAGGGGGATAAGAAAATACTACCGGGAGACAGCAGGAGGAGTCTCTTATCACCCACGCATGGCATGGAGAGTGCCCTAGAACCAGGAAGAACTGTGTCTGTGGAGGTGGGGAGGGGCTGCCCCACTAGAACAGGGTGTGTGTATGTCTGTGTGTGTCTGTGTGTGGTGTGTGTGTGGTACAGCCTTTGACTTTGGTCAACCTTCCACACAGACAGAGGGAGCCAAGACAGCATGCTCCCTGGCTTTCACTTCTCTTCCTGTTCTTCTCCGCTAATCTTCCCTCCGTGTCCTTTCCACACCAACTAGAAAGCAGAGATGGCCACTGTTCAATCCAGCATGCTTTTAAATACATCTAACAGATCTCGAGCCCACCCAATTTGGAAGCTGGAGCTAGGAGCTTGAGTGAGGCTGCGCTCTGGGTCGAGCGAGACTGGGCAGCGGCAGGGAGGAAATGGGTCTGGACTAGTAAGTGGAGAAGTGCCCAGCCTGGTGTGATGACTAGAGGTGTAAGTGATCTGTGAGCTCCTCATGAAGTGTGGTGGTGGGAACGGCTAAGGGTTAGCAGTAGGCCTGGTATCAGGGGAGCACAAGGGCTGATGGGAAAGGAGGGGGAATAAGTGTATAAATAAATAAGTGTGTAAGAAGGAACCTTGACCTTGATGGGGAAAGGAAGTTTCGCTTCAGAGGTGCGCAGATAGATATGGTAGAGATTCACCAAGGCTGCAAGGTGTGTGGGCTTTATCTAGAAGGGAACGATGGGAAACTGATAGAGTTTTGGACATCACTCGGCTGAGAGCTGGTGGCACTGGCTTGACCATTGTGGACTGTTTAGGAGAGAGTGTTTCCCTGGGAGCGGGCCTTGAGGTTAATAGCCTGCCCTAGCTTCCTGTCTTGGTGAGTTATGAGGGGGTAAGGAGTCCCAGCTATAGGGCCTGTAGCCACACACTGTCCCAGCCACATGGACTTTTGTCCCCTCAAGCCATGAAGCAGAAAGAATATTCCCTTCTCTTGCTTTTGACAGATGTTTGCTACTGAGATGAAAAAAAGAGGAGAATAACACATTTTCTTAACCACAGGCCGTGGTCTTTGCTTTTGTTTTGCACACAGCAGGCTCATATCCCATCCCACTCTGAGTCAACTTCCCAACAGGTCCTAGGGGCCTTGGGGAAAGGCAATGCACTGATCCCATGGGCACGTCAGAAGCCAAAGGCCAACTCTCTAAGCAGTCCTTGATCCCCCTTAGCAATTGGGTCCCCCACGGAGTAGCACGTTTCTGTAAAGGGGTGAGCCGCTGTTGACAAGCAACATAAAATCCCCCACTATTTTATTCTGCTTTAGATTCATATGGCCAACTTTAGACTCAAATAAATTACGTTTCCTGGTTGGTCTATTCATCTCAGAGTTGAAAACATTCCTAAAAGTAATGGAGACCAGAGTTGTAAGGAAACAAAATGAGTCTGATTTACTTTGGTGAAATGTTTCCCCTTTTCAAATGATTTGTTACCATCTGCCACTATTGAAACCTCTTTGGGGCCTCTCGTGGCTGGATTTGAAAAAAAAAAGAGAGAGAGATTTTTTTTTACTTCTTTACAGAATTAGGTAAAGAATAAAGAAAGACACGAGTCTATAAGTGTAATGAAAAATACCCATTCCCTTAACTGCTCTTGTAATTGAGATTCAATCTCACATCTCCCCTGTCCCTGCTTATTAGAATCCCATGAGCATAGGGGTGGGGTTGGGGGTCTTGCTGCTCTTGGAGCTGGGGAGAAAGAGGCTTATGGGTTTTCCTGTTCTTCCTTTGTGCATGTTCTGTCATGGTCCCGGGTTCTTCGGTCGGATAGTCAATAGGGCTAGATTGTATCTTGGCAGAGTTGGGAAAATAAAACACGATGCTGTATTCAAGGTCGTATAATACTTTAGTCTGAGCCAAGAAAAGATAAAGACATAGTTCTCATTTGTCAGGAGCGAGGACCAACGTGCGAAAAGAAAGCAGGAGCTTGGCGAATCATGGAGGTATTTCTGCAGTTGTTTCTGGGCTGGCCTCCCGGCCAGCTCTCTCCTAAGGCTCTCAAGAACTGCTCCACAGGTCCAAGCATGCTTACGCTGTGTGCTGGGGTTCTCACATGCTTTCCCATGGGGGAACTCGTTAGGGATGCTACAGTGTGATTCCAGAGTCCAGCGATGCACTCAGAGCCACTGCTGGGCTCTTTTCTAAAGCCCCAAATTGGAAGGGACCTGACCCAGACCTCTGCTTTCTTTGTTACTGTTTCTTGAATACTATTTAAATAGATGCAAAGAAAAAAATAGTGATCAAATGCCCTTTCAAGAGCAATAACAAGTAAAGTCTTTCAAGAAGCTATTTTTGGCTCCAGAAGGGGGGAAACCTTCTCTCCCAGGCTTTGGGAAAATAACGCATGTCAAGGGGTTTCATCAAATCCCTAGCCTCATGGCACCAGTGTCAGTGTTTAAGGAAGAGTCCATTCATGTTCACGTGTAGATCTTGCCTTTATGCCATCTCTCTGCATTATTTTGAACATGTCTTTTTCCTACTTCGGTTCTTGATCAGCAAAAAGGAGAGGTGTGGGAATTTCTTTTTCTTGTAAGGTTCATAGCAGGAATCTAAAAATGTTTTATACAGAGACACTCTAGCAGAACTCAAGTGTGTGTGTGTGTGTGTGTGTGTGTGTGTGTGTGTGAGAGAGAGAGAGAGAGAGAGAGAGAGAGAGAGAGAGAGAGAGAGAGAGAGAGACTAGCAGCCAGAAAGTCTGATTTATTATAAAATAACTGTGTGACAACAAGAATCTCTCTTCCTCATTCTCCGGACTCAGTGAAAAGCCGGATGGCACAAATAAACAGCCGGGCTTGGGAAAATCCTGTCCAATCACTTCAAAATGCTCAATCAGGTAAAAGCCACATTCAGGAAAAATTCTGGACTATTCAGATAGGGGGAAACACACACAAGGAAAGAAAGATGTCACACTTCACTCCCAAGGACCCACTCAGCTCCGGAAACACATCGTGGACGCTGACTCCCTGAAGACTAATGACAGCCGAGGAGCCCTCTTCCATCAGATGTCACCGTGCCCGGATGCCTGTCGAAGGCCCCTTGAATGAATTTTCAAGAACTGGAGGCATTTTCATTTTGTAGATGCTTCCTCCCACCCCTAATTTCCTAACTGAGTCAATGGTGGATCACCAAGATACATGATCTAGGGGCTGCTCAATTCTGCTTGATTCCCTGAGGCATCTTCCAATAAAGGGGAGAGTTAGAGAGAGCAGGAAGCTGGCAGGAACCTGGTGTAATCAGGTCTGTCAGACGAAAACTCTGACTCTACTAATTCACTGTGACTGATCATTGGGAATTCAAGAAATAAATGGAATCTACACCATTATTTTAAATTATTCTAGTAGGCCTCGTGTACCCGGAAGGGAGGGAGCCCGAATGCCTTCCCTTTGCCTGGGGGTGTAGACTGAACCAATTCACTGGGGGAAGGGGTGTTTAGCTCTTGCTGGAGGGGGAGTGATGGGGACCCATCCCCCAGGGGTCCCAGCTTTGATCTATGGTTATAGAGCTCACCTGGTGCTTTCTGAGCCTAAGGGAAGGTTTGATTGAGTCAAAATGATAAGTGTCACAGGACTTCTTTATGGTCTTGTGTTAATCACCAAGCCTGGCTGAAATCACCTATTTGATTGACCTTAAATGAAATCTCCTTTAACCTGGGAACTCCATTAAAAGAATAATTCAAGAGGCCAGCTCTGCTTCAGCTCATTGTTAACCTGCCTGCCCAGGAATTAATGATGCATGCCCTTCCGGGAGACTCGTAATTCCTATAGAGTTTAAATATTTATCTGAACCCCGGGAACCTGCTGTGTCCTTCCTTGGCAGCCAGCATTTCACTCCATCCTCCCTCCACGGAGAGGTTTATGTTTCTTTGTCCTTAGAATCAGATTCAGGGCCGTTCTTCTGAGCACCCTGCTCTGGTAGATGTGTTTCGGGGACTGTCCCTCCCTCCTTTCCCAGACTGCAGACTGCTAGAAACACACTAGGCCCTTGCAGTGCTCCGTGGTGCTATTAGATTTGGAGTGGGAAAGGGCACACCTTGGAAGGTATTAGCCGATTCAGGCTCACCGACTCCAGAAAGGTCCCAGGAACGAGATCTGTTGGGGATTTGCCTGGACACCAGGGCTTGGCTTGGGGGTATCTGAAGTAAGGTAGCAGGGATAGTGACAGCCTTACCCTGATATTAGGTAAGAGGCACGCGACGCCTGATTCTTAGAAGGGGGATTGCACAACACTCGAGGGGACAGTGAGTGTACTAAACGGACAGTGCTATTCCATCCATTGCTGTAAAAGATACCTGTGCCAATCACAGTTCGCTGACAATGACCAACGGTATGGGGAAGGCCAGTCAAGAAGGCAGGTTATAAGAAAAGACAGGAAGAGCATTTGTGTTAGAGAGAGAGAGAGAGAGAGAGAGAGAGAGAGAGAGAGAGAGAGAGAGATTGAGATTCCTTGTTCCAGCTCTATCCTAGACAAGGCACTCTACTCTTTCTGTGTGCTCTCATATCACGGGCCATATGCCCTAGTCATGGCTCTTAACAAAATTAAAATAGTCTGGGTAACTGCTTGGTTTTCACAATCGCTTTTCCCCCTGCTGGATGTTGGCTCTGTGTTGAGGCAGGGGGCAGACCACCAATGAATGAGCAAGTGCTGTCTCCCTCTTGTTCAGAGGAAGTAGGAATCTCTACGAGCAACTTGCTTGAGGAAGCGGAAGAAAGGCTTGATGACAGCCTGGGTGTCGGTGTGGGTGGGGTGGGGTGGTCTGGGGGTGGGGGATGGGCCTGTGGTGGGGGCAGGGGTGGAGAGAGAACCTTTCTAGGCACAAACCCAGCCTGGAAACAGGGATGGAGTAGACAAGGAAGCTCTAGAGGAAACCAGGGTCTTGGGAACAGAAGTAAAATCCACGCTTGTGTAAAGGGCTGAGTCAGCACTGCAGAGATTGATGACCCGGATGTGAACTTGGGAAGAGCTCCCAGATCTGAGATCAGGGAGAGCATAGACAAGAAAGGCTGGCAGACCAAGGCTGAGCTGAGGCATCTGGGTCAGGGAAGATAGCAGGGAAGTGTGATATCCCTCAGGGAGCACTAGAGGAGCACACAGAAGTGAGATGTCACACAGGGAGCGGGACAGCAGCGCACTGAAGGGTGATGTCACTTGGGGAGCACAATGAAGTTCAGTGTCACTTGGGGAGCACAATGAAGTTCAGTGTCATACTTCAGGCAGGAGGCAGGCCAGGGCCATCATTTCCCAACATAATCATTTCCTCAGGACGTAAGCCATGAGGATAAATGAAAAACTGTAAAGGCATGGGGTCTGATCAAGAGGGGATGGTGTGCATGGGGAGGAGGGGGTGCGCCCTCCCTGTTCTTAGCCCACCCTACACTACGCAGGACAGGAAGGTACGAACTGTGGGGTGAGCTTCAGAGAGGAAGGGAGAACCTGAATGGCTTTGGGCATTCCCTTCCTTATACTGCTGGAGTGCTTCCACTTGAGAAGTCCTCCCACCCGTACTGTCGGAGTGCTCCCACTTGAAGACAATGTCCTCCCACCCATACTGTTGGAGTGCTCCCACTTGAGGAGTCCTTCCACCTGTACTGTTGGAGTGCTCCCACTTGAGGAGTCCTCCCACCCGTACTGTCAGAGTGTTCCCACTTGAGGAGTCCTCCCACCCATACTGTCAGAGTGCTCCCACTTGAGGAGTCCTCCCACCCATACTGTCAGAGTGCTCCCACTTGAGGAGTCCTCCCACCCATACTGTCAGAGTGCTCCCACTTGAGGAGTCCTCCCACCCATACTGTCAGAGTGCTCCCACTTGAGGAGTCCTCCCACCCATACTGTCAGAGTGCTCCCACTTGAGGAGTCCTCCCACCCATACTGTCAGAGTGCTCCCACTTGAGGAGTCTTCCCACCCATACTGTCAGAGTGCTCCCACTTGAGGAGTCCTCCACCCGTACTGTCGGAGTGCTCCCACTTGAGGACACTGTCCTCCCACCCGTGCTGTCAGAGTGCTCCCACTTGAGGAGTCCTTCCACCCGTACTGTTGGAGTGCTCCCACTTGAGGAGTCCTCACACCCGTACTGTTGGAGTGCTCCCACTTGAGGAGTCCTCACACCCATACTGTCAGAGTGCTTCCACTTGAGGACAGTGTCTTTCCACCTGTACTGTCGGAGTGCTCCCACTTGAGGAGTCCTTCCACCCGTACTGTTGGAGTGCTCCCACTTGAGGAGTCCTCCCACCCATACTGTCGGAGTGCTCCCACTTGAGGAGTCCTCCCACCCGTACTGTTGGAGTGCTCCCACTTGAGGAGTCCTTCCACCCGTACTGTTGGAGTGCTCCCACTTGAGGAGTCCTCCCACCCATACTGTCAGAGTGCTCCCACTTGAGGAGTCTTCCCACCCATACTGTCAGAGTGCTCCCACTTGAGGAGTCCTCCACCCGTACTGTCGGAGTGCTCCCACTTGAGGACACTGTCCTCCCACCCGTGCTGTCAGAGTGCTCCCACTTGAGGAGTCCTTCCACCCGTACTGTTGGAGTGCTCCCACTTGAGGAGTCCTCACACCCATACTGTCAGAGTGCTTCCACTTGAGGACAGTGTCTTTCCACCTGTACTGTCGGAGTGCTCCCACTTGAGGAGTCCTTCCACCCGTACTGTTGGAGTGCTCCCACTTGAGGAGTCCTCCCACCCATACTGTCGGAGTGCTCCCACTTGAGGAGTCCTCCCACCCGTACTGTTGGAGTGCTCCCACTTGAGGAGTCCTTCCACCCGTACTGTTGGAGTGCTCCCACTTGAGGAGTCCTCCCACCCGTACTGTCGGAGTGCTCCCACTTGAGGACAGTGTCCTTCCACCCGTACTGTCAGAGTGCTCCCACTTGAGGAGTCCTCCCCCCTGTACTGTCGGAGTGCTCCCACTTGAGGAGTCCTCCCACCCGTACTGTTGGAGTGCTCCCACTTGAGGAGTCCTCCCACCCATACTGTTGGAGTGCTCCCACTTGAGGAGTCCTCCCACCCGTACTGTTGGAGTGCTCCCACTTGAGGAGTCCTCCCACCCATACTGTTGGAGTGCTCCCACTTGAGGAGTCCTTCCACCCATACTGTCGGAGTGCTCCCACTTGAGGAGTCCTCCCACCCGTACTGTTGGAGTGCTCCCACTTGAGGAGTCCTTCCACCCGTACTGTCGGAGTGCTCCCACTTGAGGAGTCCTCCCACCCATACTGTCAGAGTGCTCCCACTTGAGGACACTGTCCTCCCACCCGTGCTGTGCTGTGTTCCACTTTCCCTTCCTCCTCCTTATTTCATCGAACACTCCCGGAACATCTACTAAATCTTTTTTTGTAAGGGAAGAGAAGTTGGAGCTGGCGAGATGCTGAGTGGTTAAGAACATTGGTTGCTCTTGCTGAGGATCTAAGATCAGCTCGCGGTACCCACGTGGTGGCTCGCAGCCGTCTGAAGCTCGAGCTCTAGGCGATCTGACACCCTCTCCGGTATGTGCAGGCACCATAGGCACATGTAGTACACACACATACATGCAGGTAAAGCATACACACACACACACACACACACACACACACACACACACAACATCACATACACATATACATCCATCACATCACACACCCACCCACACCCACCCACATCACATACACAACACACACACACATACATACACACGTCACACTCAATCTATAATATCATGTTCTCTGTCCTCACAGACTCATGGAAATCTCATAATTAAAAAGAACATTTAGTGTCTGTTTGTCTCATTCTCAATATTTTTTGGGTTCTGAGATAAGGGTTTAAAGGACAATAAAGAAAGACAGACACAAGTGAACCCAAAACCCCTATCAGGTCATAAAAGGAGCTAAGACCAGTGAGAAAAAAGAAGCAGGGCAAAGGCTTTAGGGAGGCTAGGTGGTAGAGGTGTGTCTTAGGGTCTTATTGCTGTGAACAGAAATCGTGATCAACGTAAGTTTTATAAAGGACAACATTTAATCGGGGCTGGCTTATAGGTTCAGAGGTTCAGTCCATTATCATCATGGCGGAGCTTCACAGCATCCAGGCAGGCATGGTGCAGGAGGAGGTGAGTTCTACATCTTCACCCCAAGGAAGCCAGGAGCAGACTGCACATCCCCAGGCAGCTAGGAGGAGGGTCTCCAAGCCCACCCCACAGTGACACACTTCCTCCAACAAGGCCACACCTCCTACTAGTGCCCTGGGCCAAGCTTATGCAAACCATCACAGGTGGCTAAAGCCTCATCAGAGAGGGGACTGGAGAAGGCCACAGGATGAATGGCACTGGAGCACACTTGAAGACGGTGATGAGAAAGCTTCTGGACATCTGTGAGGAAGGAAGGGCAGGTAAGTGGAGAAGAGTGGTGCTTGACTATAGAGGTCTAGGGCTTATAGAGCGAGGCAGGGGAAGATTGCACAGGTAGTAGAGGTGCTGTGGTGGGGATGGAGGTACTGGTGGTGCTGGTGGTAGTGGTGGAGGTGATGGTAGTGCTGGTGGTGGTGGTGGAGGTAATAGTGGAGGTGGTGATGGTGATGGTGATGCTGGAGGTGATGGTGGAGGAGGTGATGGTGATGGTGGAGGTGATGGTGGAGGTGATAGTGGAGGTGGTGATGGTGGAGGTGATGGTGGAGGTGATGGTGGAGGTGATGGTGGAGGTGATAGTGGAGGTGGTGATGGTGGAGGTGATGGTGGAGGTGATAGTAGAGGTGGTGATGGTGATGGTGATGCTGGAGGTAATGGTGGAGGAGGTGATGGTGATGGTGGAGGTGATAATAGAGGTGGTGATGATGATGGTGGAGGTGATAGTGGAGGTGGTGATGGTAGAGGTGACAGTGGAGGTAGTGATGGTGATGCTGGAGGTGGTGGTGGAGGTGATGGTGGAGGTGACAGTGGAGGTGGTGATGGTGATGGTGATGGTGATGCTGGAGGTGGTGGTGGAGGTTATGGTGGAGATGATTGCAATGGTGTGGGTGTTGGTGGAGGTGATGGTGGAGGACTCGAGGGTGGTGGTGATGATGATGGTGATGAAGGTGATGGTAATGAAGGTGATGGTGATGAAGGTGATGGTGATGAAGGTGATGGTGATGAAGGTGATGGTGACAGTGAAGGTGATAGTGGAGGTGGTGATGGCGATGGTGAAGGTGGTGGTGGAGGTGATAGTGGAGGTGGTGATGGTGATGGTGGAGGTGGTGGTGATGATGATGGTGATGAAGGTGATGGTGATAGTGGAGGTGGTAATGGTGATGGTGGAGGTGGTGGTGGAGGTGATGGTGATGGTGGAGATGATTGCGATGGTGGGTGTGTTGGTGGAGGTGATGGTGCATCCACACATCTACCTGCATGAATAAGCCTCCAGCTTATGGGAGAGCTTTGTGTTTCTTTCTGAGTCTGATGGGGATTCATCACTCTGACGCTTGCCCCCATTTGAAGTGGTTCTGCGTTCCTTCCTGTCATTGTCCACTTAACCTCTTTCCCAGCACACAATCTCCACGATAGTGGCTATTTCCTACACCTTAGTGCCTGCTGGCTTCCCAGCCCAGGATGGTCTTGACCATAGACTCAATGCTGAGAAGTCACTTGGTAACAGAAAAAAGTGAGTGGAACAGAAGTCATGAACAGGCAGACCCTATGTGGTGGACAGAGAGACAGAGTAAAGGGGAATCAGCTCGCCTTATGAACTTCTAGTGATGCCCTAGTGTGTGCCTCCTAAATTCCATGGGGTCCTAGAGCTATCTGGACCCTGAAGCACAAAGACCTGAGTCCTAAGTGCCTCTGAGTTAGCGTGAGTGTATGCTGTATGTACGTATTGTGTGTATGTCAGAGACAGTCCCCCTGTGAGTCTAGCCCCATCCATAGCAGCACCCAGCCCCAGCCCCAGCCTTACATCCACCACTTCTAGAAGAGTGGTTCTCAACCTGTGGGTTCGACCCTCCAAGAGATAACAGATATCTTGCATATCAGATTTCACATTATGATTAATAACAATAACAAGATTATAGTTATGGAGTCAGAATGAATTTGGTGCTAGTGGTGGTTGGGGGCGGGGTCATCACCACAACATGAGGAACTGCATTAAAGGGTTGCACTGTTAGGAAGGTTGAGAACCGCTAGTGTAGAGGATTTCCTCTTCTTTCTCATCTTTATTTCCAGGGACTTAAGCCAATATTTGACAGAGCGCAGACATGGGGCCCACATTTATCAACTGTCTGACTGAGTAAGATGCTGAAACTCCATGCTATGGAAAGATTAAGACGGAGAGATAGGCACAGAAAGATTAACGGGGTAACACAAGCTGGAGGATTTTGTTTGGCTTTGTTTTAGTTGTAGCAAAATAGAGGTGACAGGATCTACTTCAGACAAGGCAGGACTCGGTGGGGGAAAGAATTAGTTGACAGAACACAGAGGGGCCATTTACATAGATGAGAGGCATAATTGTGCAGAGTTTTATAAATGGCCAGCACAGGCGACACGTCAGATAAGATTCAGCACCTACTCCTAATTAAAGGATGAGGAAAATCTCTTTGAAAGCTTTAGATAAGTCTGATTAATCAATATGATACAGTCACATTCAATGGCAGCTCTGGATGTGTTTTCCCTATAACCAAGAGACTTCAAGGCCCCTTGGCAATGTGGAGAGGTGACCTGTAAGCCTCTCAGCTAATCACTGTTTGTGAAAGCAGATAGGATTATGTACACAATAGAAAGGCAATGACTACTTCCAACAGCCAGTTAGATGCCAGGAGGGCGAGCGGGAATCCACTTTCTTAATTGTATTAGCAGACCCCAGCTAACCAGAAGACAGGAAATGGCAAAGATCTATGTGCTGAAAACAGGAAAATATGTTCGAGGTGAACAAAATAATGTTTGAACAAATGAGGGAGCCAACTGCTTTTTTTTTTTTTAGGAGAATGCAAACATCTAGTAAAGTTGATAAAATCACAATTTCCTTCCGATTAATTTATCATTTTAATGTGTGGCTCCTGGGTTTATCTTTTCTGGTGATATGTGACCAAAAGATGTGAACATCTGTTCAAAAGAATCAGTGCGCGAGAAAAAGTAAGGAAGAGGAGCGGAAGTAGCTTCCAATGTGCTGACCCCCATACGTGCTGACACCTATACCTGTACGTGGTGACCCCGTACATGGTGACCCTGTACGTGCTGACTCATACGTGCTGACCCATATGTGCTGACCTCGCTGCTATATGGGAGATGATGGATGGATTTACAGAGGGTAAATTTGCTTTAAGTCCTGGTGTCTGGGGAGGAGGACAGTACTTTTGAGGAGGATGGTGGCACTTTGCGTTCACCAGGAAACACAGAGAAAGGAAGTATAGCATTCATAGTTGGGGCTGATGACCCATTTTCTTCTATCTCCCCACAGCCTATCCAGCTACAGGCTTAGCCCATCGATGGGCTAGCTCACTGCTGACGTTAGAATCCTCACAGTCCTGTCAGGGGTTAGTAGCGCCACCAGCTGGGGATCAAGTCTTTGACCCATGACCTTTGGGGGGGCAGTTTATATACACACAGCAGCACACTTGAAATCATCAAGAGAACTAAAAGATGAAGAGGGGGGAAGAGGAGGAGGAGGGGAAGAGGAGGAAAGTAAGAGGGAAGGAGGAGGAAAGGAGGAGAAAAGGAGGAGGGGAGAAGGAAGAGGGGAAGAGAAGGGGAAGGGGAAGAGGGGAGGAGGAGGAAGAAGGAGGCACATATATCCTAACCCTCATAACATTTGCTGTCTTTCCAATTTTAACAGTTTGGCAGATAAAGCCCTTGGCTCACCTTGACAGTATCCGAACCCACCTTGGAGATAAATCTATAAGCATGACTACGAAGAAGTTTCTAGATTAGATTAACTGGGGTGGGAAGGGTCACTCTATCTATGGAAGACACCACTTCTGGCCTGCTAGACCGTATGAAAAAAAGCCAGAGCAAGAGCTGAGCTACTACACATGCCCCAGCATGGCGGTACAATGCCGGGGGTGGAGGGAATCAGCACCAAGGTCGTCTTCTCATCCTTGTTGACATGAGGTCAGTCTGGACTACAGGGCACCCTACTTCAGAATGGCTATTCTAACTGTACAGAAATTCATTGGGATGTCCAGTCTTTGGGTCAGGCTAATTTTACTGCATGATTTTTTTTATTTTCAATTTTTATACTGGTTTTAATCTAAAAAGGATAATTTTAAGTCAAACATTTTGTGTTTAGATTTATTTTATTTTATATGCATGAATGTTTTGCCTACACGTACGCTTATGTACCAGACATGGGCCTGTGGAGGTCAGAGAAGGGATCAGATCCCCTAGACCCAGATTATACTTGGTAGTTGTGGTAGTTTGAATATGCTTGATCCAGGGAGTGGCACTATTAGGGGGTGTGGCCTTGTTTTAAGGAAGTGTGCCATTATGGGGGTGGGCTTTGAGACCCTCCTCCTAACTGCCTAGGACAGTTTGCCCCTGGCCTCGTTTGGATGAAGATGTAAACTCTCAGCTCCTACAGCACCATGGCTACCTGGACCCTGCTCTGCTTCCTGCCATGATGATAATGGACTGAACCTTTGAACTGTAAGCCAGCCCCAGTTAAATGTTGTTCTTTAAAAGAGTTGCCTTGGTCATAGTGTCTCTTCATAGCAGTGGAAACCTTAACTAAGACGGTTGTGAACCTCATGTAGATGCTAAGAACCAAACCTGGTTTCTCTGGAAGAGCAGTCAGTCAGTGCTCAGAGCCACGAAGCTGTCTTTCTAGTTCTGAATTCTAAAAATTATAATTTTATACTAAAATTCTTTCATAAAATCGATACTAAATTTTTACTCACTGAAAAAGAGTTTAATTCCCAAAGTATAGCCAACGGAACCCC